>NC_142800.1:55807404-55994481 GCF_049724085.1 Artemia sp. Qi Xiang Cuo
ATCGAGACGTATGTGTAGAGTATGGACGGCGTCTCGGTCTATAGTTGGTGAGAGGTAAGGTCTGATCAGTCTCCAGCTCAGCAGTGTATTTTTCTAGTCGCTTTCTTGTGTTTTTTACATTTTAGCACAAAGCGGAATCGATGTATTAAAAAGTGCTCAATATTATACAATTTTTTCTTTTACCATAACCGACCGGGCCCCGGCATCCTCAGCCGGCGTGTCTTCCTGCCACACCTGCTTGACCGTTCTCAGCGGTCGCCACACTGGCGAGTTTACATGTCAAAGCGTTTTTTAATGTCAATGTGTTTTTAAGTGTCTATTTTAAGTAAATATATTTTATGTAAATTTATAAAGCAATTATTTATGTATTAGAAAAACCATGTATTCAATTTTTGAGTATTGATCAATTCAAAACTCCATTCAGATAATTTCTTTGCGGACCTTCAATGTCCGGCAAAACAACACTTTTAACAAAAATAATTCAAAATCGTAATAGAATGTTTTTAGAAAACCTGAAAAATGTCTACTAATGCTATAGTGTATGGCAAGAGTCCTCTGACAAAATAAAGAGTATTGCACCAGACAAAAAATTCATACAGGGACTTGACGTGTTTAACAATATTGGGCCAAACGCATGGTTGATTATTGATGATTTACCTGAATCCATTGAAGAATGGTCTTAGGAGATGTTACTATTATTTACGGTCTTCTCTCATCACGAGAAAGTTTTTGTAACCGCTCTCCGTAATTGTACTTACTATATCATCTATAGGGCTGTTCGCGATTCAAGTTCTCTAACAAACAAAGCTATCCCGGTGAACCGTAATTTTCACTCTCGGCATACAATCAAGCTACTAATCAACCTTATGAGTACATTTTATTGAATCTCAATCAAAACGCACCCAAAGAGTTACGTGTAGTCAAGGCTATTTTTGATTATGAAATTACCGAATATCTACCCGTGAATAGTAAAAAAATGGTCATTAGTCGCCATCATGACGCCGAAGAAACTGCATAAAAACGGACATTTATTTTCTGACCTTGGTTATTCAAAACCACGGCTTAGGAGAGCTATACTCAAACTGGAAATTGACAATGAATTCATTAATCTCCTATCTGAGCTTTGTTTAAATTTAAAGGAAGTCAATGTTCAACTGTTAGAAGTAGCTGTAGAAGTAGTAGAAGTAGGCAGCAGACAAAGCAATATCGTTCACTTGTACGTGCTCTAGCTTACAAAAAGAAATGAAAATATTTTAAAAGAAAACGACTTGTTCAAGAGGGTAGTAATTTCTTTTCATTTTTACACGCGATAATCCAGGACTTGTAAACACTATTTTATAGATATAGCCAAACCTTACAAGTTGACGCCAGTAGAACTCGCTCTTTCATCAAAAGAGCACTTCGAAGATAATCTTGATAAATTTATTAACAATGAAACAATTGCTGAAGATAAAAAATTAATTTTGCTACAAAATGCCCTTTGACGTGTCGACAAGCATAAACCCTACCATGAAAGACCGCTCAAGGCAAATGTCATTGATCAACCTCTAACTTCTGAAAGTTCTGAAACTTTGAAAGCGCCAAAACATGAATAAGATTTATATAAAGTTTCATCAAGTGTTGTGACCTAATGCCTCAATCCTATCGTGAGCAAAGTAAGAGACTTTTGATCATATCTCGCTGAATATGAACATGTACAAATTGATGACTAAAAAAAATTAGTTCTAATCCACAGCAAGAGTTTAAACGTAATTCATTTGGTATCAGATTTGATTGCAAAACGTAGAAGACTTTAATCTTTTGATAGTCATTTGTATAAACTTTTAAAGTCATCAAATCTTCCAAAAAGTCATCAAATTCATCGAAACTCTACACATCGAAGCTAAACCCTTCATCGAAATCATAGATTTCACGGTAATCATTATCGAAAAATTAAAGCCTTTTTCTCCTCAGTGTTAATAGTCACTATGCATATACCGTTCCATTCCGTTCAAAGAGAGGCGATGAGCATGCCAGAGCTCTTGAATCTATCATTGAACAAGATTGATATAGAAAAATTCAAACAGAACAGAGAAGTAAATTTGTAAAATCATATGTAAAAAAGATTATCCAGAAAACTAATACAATGGTACAATATTCATTGTCCGATAGAGGCGAAATTGGCTGAACGTTTGATAATAACAATTTGACGACTTTTAATCTCGAGATATTGTATATTGAAAAATACTTCTGCTTGTATTCAAGATTTAGATAAAATCATGTTGAATTATAATCAACGTTCTCGTCAATCCTTTTCCAATCTTAGTCCTCTTGAAGTTCATCACGACAATAACAATACACTTGACATTTTTCTTAAACAATATTACAGTGAAGGAAGGCATGTCAAAAAGAAGCAATGTTGGTGATACAGTCCGAATCAATCGAAAAAGTCATATTTTTGAAAAGGGGAATTACATGTGGTCCAAAAAAATTTTAAAAGTGTTAAAAGTCTTAGACACTAAACCTGTAACGTACCGTCTACGTGATATAAAAGATGAAGAGATTCTTGGGTTTTTTTATGATTATGAATTCCAAAAATCTAAAAATAAAGGAATGTATGAATTCAAAAGATATTAAAGAGTCGGACTTGCAAGGGTAAGAGACAGTTGCTTGTTTGGCTAGGATACAACTGATTTTGATTCTTGAATTGCCGCTGATAACGTTCACAATGTCTAATGATTATTATGTGACATTCATGTCCAATGTCTCTGACCCACTCTATGATGATTTGAATAAAACAAGTAATTTCTGGACAAAACTCTCCAAAGTCATAAAATTTGAGGAAAGGTATGAAGTAGCTCTTATTGATTGTATTCTTAAATATACATATGATATCTTGAGAAAGGATCGTACATATGAGACTAAAGTAAGACCCTTTGACTTCTCTGGCGAGCGTTTGGTGGCAAATATTGACTCTGATAATTACCCCTTTGCTATTATTTACTTAAAAAACTTTTTCCACAAAATAATTTTTTCAAAGAAAAGTAAAGAATTCCATTAAACCAAAAATGAGCAAAAAATAAAATCAAATAATCTACCTAGCGTGAAACTACCACAAATCAGTATTGATAAATAAATGAAACCCAAAACGAACAGAAATAACAACAAATAACTGAGTCAAACTCATTCGAGCAGAAATTAACATGAGTATGGCTCAAAACCTCTGTGCCTTCCCAAGGCCAGAACATAATTTGCACTTTACTGAAAAAATATATAAATGTTTTTACTTTCATAACTTTAATAAATCAAATAATATTAACATTTTGATTACTAAATATCAAAATCTGTATATTAAACTGACAATTCACATTCATTTATATTTTTTCAGTGAAGTTCAAAATATGTTCAGGCCTTGGGAAGTCATAGGGGTTTTGAGCCCTAATCATGTTAATTTCTGCTCGTTTTGAGTTTGACTCGGTTATTTATTGTAATTTCTGTTCGTTTTGGGATTCATTTATTTATCGGTGCTGATTTGTGGTATTTTCATGCTAGATAGATTATTTGATTTAATTTGCTCATTTTGGTTTAATGGAGATCTTTAATTTTCTTTGAAAATTATTTTGTGGAAAGTTTTTTAATTAATTTCTGTTCGTTTTATATTGACATAGTCTTTTCGGAGAAAAAGAAAATGATACTTTAAATATTTTTTTTAAGACTTTATAGTTTGGTTTGCTATTTGTATGCCGGAGAAAAATTTTCAGCAATTTTTAACAACATACACCCTTTTGAAAATCTGGACGCAAATAGGTGTGTCTAATTTTGATTTATACCTCCTCTAGTTGACCTGAAATATAAAACTTGTTTCCATTCACAAAAAAAATCTGTTTACTTTCTTTCATAGTTTGGATGCACTTACATTATTTTGATTCGGTTAAATTGTAAGAGCAGAGGTATGCCCAAAAGTCTGAACATAATACCCTCAGTCGTTCTTGGGATACTGTTGAGATTCCTTATTAGGAATTAGCATTAACAAAGTGCATTTTGATGTAATCTTAAGGCAACATTTAGTTTTTAAACACAATGGGCAAAGGGAAGGGTGGGCGTGGGAAGGGGACTAGTTGCCCACCAATCACTTTCGACTATTGTAACAGGCATTAGTCATTTTTATTTTCAATCGAACGAGCCCCTTTCGAAGTTCCTACAACAACTCCTTCGATACAAAGTGCCCTGGTCTAAACAAAAAAAAATAATAATACATTGTACCCAGATCGATCTTTACTATAAAAATGTTAAGCCTACCATCACTTTCGACAAAAAAAGGGCACAAGACGTTTCAATTTCCAATCGAATGAGCCCTTTTTGAGCTTCTACGACAACGCTTTCTATAAACGCCTTATATGCCCTCAGGGCACAACTTACAACCCTTGCCCTGAGGGCTGTGAGGGGGCTGTCATCCTCAAAGACCTAATTTCCAGACGTAAAACAAAACTGCTATCTCAAAATTTTGATTGAATGTGTTTGAGGAAATGGTGGGTGTGAGAGGGGGTTTAGTTGCCCTTCAATCACTTTCAACTATTAAAAAGGGCACTAGCCATTTCAATTTCCAATCAAATGAGCCCTTTTGAAGTTTCTACGAGAAAACTTTCTATAAAAGCCTTATATGTCCCCAGGTCATAACTTACAACCTTGTCCCTGGGGGTTGTGGGGGGGGGGGGTTATCGTCCATAAAGACCTAATTTCCAAAACTTTCAACTACGTTGAACAAAATCGTTATCTAAAAATGTTGATTGGATGTGTTTGGGGAAATAGTGGGCGTGGAAGGGGTGTTAGGTGCCCTCCAATCACTTTTGACTATTAAAAAGGGCACTAGCTCTTTGAATTTCCAATCGAACTCACACTTTTTCAAGTTTCTACGACAAAGCTTTCAATAAAAACCTTATATGCCCCCGGGGCATAACTTGTAACCCTAGCAGTGAGGGATCTGTTGGGGAGGGGTTGTTATCCTCAAAGACCTAATTTCCAGAACTTACAATTACATTGAACAAAATGGCTATCTCAAAATTTTGATTGGATGTGTTTGGATAAATGGTGGGCTTTAGAGGGCGGTTAGTTGCCCTCCAATCACTTTCGACTATTAAAAATGGCACTAGCTCTTTGAATTTCCAATCGAATGAGCCCTTTTTCAAACTTCCACGACAAAGCTTTCAATGAAAACCTTATATGCCCCCGGGGCATAACTTATAACGCTTGCCCTGAAGACTGTGGGGGGGGGGGTTGTCCTGCTCAAAGGAATAATTTCCAGAACTTTCAACTACGTTGAACAAAATGGCTATCTCAAAGTTTTGATTGGATGTGTTTGGGGAAATGGTGGGCGCAGAAGGGGCGTTAGTTGCCTTCCAATCACTGTCTACTATTAAAAAGTGCACAATCCCTTCCAATTTCCAATCTAATGGACCCATTTCGAAGCTTCAACGGCAACGCTTTCTATGGAAACTTTATATGACCCCAGGGCATAACTTACAACCCTTGCCCTGAGGAATGGGGGGTTGTCATCCTCAAAGACCTAATTTCCAGAACTTTCAACTACGTTGAACAAAATGGCTATCTCAAACTTTTGAATGGGTGTATTTGGGGAAAAAGTGGGCGTGAGAATGGGTTTAGTTGCCCTTCAATTGCTCTCGACTATTAAAAAGGGCACTAGCCCTTTGAATTTCCAATCAAATTAGCCTTTTTTGAAGTTTTTACGACAACGCCTTTTATAAGAACCTTATATGCCCCCAGGGAATAACTTACAAGCCTTGCTCTGAGGGCTGTGGGGGAGTGTCCTCCTCAAAATAATTTCATAATTTCTAAGTGGAAATCAACTACGCTAAACAAAATGGCTATCTCAAAATTTTGATTGGATGTGTTTCGGGAAATGGTTGGGGTCGAAGGGGTGTTAGTTGCCTTCCGATCACTTTCGAATGGTAAAAAGGGCACAAGCCACTCCAACTTCCAATTGAATGAGCCCTTTTCGAAGTTTCTACGACAACTTTTTCGATACAAAGTGTCCTGATCTAAAGAAAAAGGATAATAAATAATACAGTGTGCCAACACCGTTCTTATATGCTCCTAAGGTATAACTTAAAACCCTATTTGAGGGTTGTGGGGGAGTGTCCTCCTCAAAAACATAATTTCTATCTGGAAATCAACTACGCTGAACAAAATGACTATCTCAAGATTTTGATTGGATGTGTTTGGGGAAATGGGCGTGGAAGGAGTGTTAGTTGCCTTCCAATCACTTTCGAGTATTAAAAAGGGCACTAGCCGTTCCAATTTCCAATGGAATGAGCCGCTTTCCAAGTTTCTACGACAAATCCTTCGATACGAAGTGCCCTGGTATGGAAGAAAAAAAATAATACATTGTGCCAACATCGTTCTTTACTTAGGCAGCGTGATTGCGCTGCCTATGATACCCTATGAGGAATACAGTAATATGCATGAGCTCTGTCGAGTTATCAACGAGAAAATTACGATTCGAAAAATAGGTTGCTTCACATTTAACTATTCAACAGAACAGAGGAGGATTTACATTACCAATCTATTAGACAATGAAAGAATTTTCTTCAATAAGGATTTACGTGAGTTTCTCGGCTTTAAAGATCGTATTATTAAAGCAAAAAATTTCAGTGGCAAGGATCATGTTACCTTTGCAGACTATGCGCCCGGCTTCTCATCAAACAATTGTATATTTCTTTATACATCCTTTGTCGAGACATCGAGAGTTGGTAATACCAATGCCCCCCCCCCCTTTTACGTACTTTTGAACAAAAAAACAGTCAAGAAAACATTCACCGCTGAAACATAAAGCACATTCAATACATTCCAGTCGACACTTCGTGTTTGGAGTTTTGTCAATTAACATTAGGAATTGAATTGGGTGATCCTCAAGCAATAAAAAAAGGTTTGGCTGTGATTATATGTCGTTTTCAACCTATCCAGTGAGATGGCTAATAGAAAAAATACTTTCGTTTGTCCTGATAGTGATTGCTATGTTGCTAATCTTGGACCTCAACAATTGGGTCATTGGAACGGACTATTAGAGGGGTCGTTCGTCCATATCCGGTTACGGTCTCGGCAATTGGTTTGCTAAGTTGTTTCGCTCTGCGTTATCCCTGGCTAAAAAATATATTGCGCCGGTTGCCGCACATTTTTCATCCTCTACACCACATATTGGGGCTTTGAGAAGGATTTTAAATAAAGTTTTTAACAAAATCTCGAACAAGCGCACGATCCCTCTTCGAGCGATTTAATCACGACAAAGTGGAAAAGGTTTAAAAAAGGCGAAAAGCACCTCATCACTCAACAGGCTCAACTCTGGCCGGAAGCGTAAAACATCGCTCTTGTTGAATAAGAAAAAGAAAGTAAAAACTGTTAGATCGACAAAGGACTTATTTTCCTAGAAATGGCATATCTACAACATAGAGAATCCCATCCTTCAGTCAACTCCTCTTTAAATGTTTCCAATGCTGTAAAATGTTGATGTGAATTTAAAACATGATTACAATGAACAATTTTATCCGCAACAACCGCTCTCTGAAAACGTTCATTTTCAAATTTGTTTTAGTGAAGATTATTTTATAGATTTAACTTCCACATTTATAGATTTGCATATCATTGTCAAAAAATCTAATAATGAAAAACCAAGTGCAGCCGAGCGGTTATCCTATAAAAATTTTGTAGTACACAATATATTTAGGCAAATAAGTGTCTACATAAATGGAAAAATTGGTGAGCACAAGCAACAATCTTTAAAATTATGCAAGTTATATACAGTTCATGTTGATGACTCCAATGTCCTATAAAGTATTGAGATGTGAATCTATTGGATATGATTAAAAGGACAAAGATATTAGCAATAAACTAATATTATAAAATGATATTAAATAAACTGATAAAATGATATTAACCATAAACTAAACATTTACACTTGGTTGGGAAAATAGATCATGAGATAATTAATATACCTCAATGATTGCCTCCCAATGTGAAGATTGATATAGACCTACAACTTGCTCCGTCCAATTTTATTTTGCGAAAAGTAGTTGGCACTGCACCCGATGTGACAGTCTCTCTCACCTCGACAATACTTCATGTATGAAAACAACAACTTATGAGTTCTGTATCTTAAGAAATTGAGAAACGAAGAGCTAGTGGAAATAATATCAAACTGCTCGTTCCTCATACAATCACGAATCAACAACATCTTGCTACGGGTACACGTGCCTACACTGATCCATGATTTATCAATGGTGAAATTCTTTCAAAACATGCTTTGGCTTTTGTAAACCGTGCTAGTGCCTTTGGAGCATGGACAAAATTCCCCCAAAAATTTTGAAATGTTTGGTCTTTCATCTTTTGTATGTAAAGTAAATGGATTTTCACTCTACAATTTATCCTTTGATAAATCCTACAAGAACCCTATATGAATTGACAATGCAATCCCTAGATCGAGATTCACAATTATTTGAAAATGGTATAACCGAAGATATGTTTGCGAAAACTCATGATATCATTGTATTGGGTTTGTCGAACACTCAAGATATGACTATTGTCCGAACGGGTACAGTACGTTTAGTGTGTACCTTTGCCGAGCCATTGCAGGAGAATATTGCATTAATCTCGCTAAATCAATTTGAAACCAATTGGGAAATTACCCCTGATGGCCGTGTTGTACTAGACTTGGCACGATTCACACAAATCAAATAATAAATGTATTCAATTTGGATCCTTGCATGTCCAAGTAAAAATCCTATTGTATACCTTCGGATTTCCTTGATCATATTCAAAGTGTTGACAATACCCTTATCACTGTTAATAGTAGCACATCAACTGTAAATACGGGGCATTGGCTATGCATCTTTCAAACATCAAAGAATATTTAATTTTTATCGTCCTGGCCTACCGTATACGTTCTACAGACCTCACATTAAAAACTTTCTTGAGCAAAGTGGAAAATATATTATTACAAATCGGAAGCAAGTACAAGATTTATCGACAAAAAGCTGTGGTTTTCAGTTTTCCGATGTCAATTTTGTTTCCCGAAGTCGCGGGTATACTTACAGTAAATTTCTTAGCATTTATGACGACAATCCTCGATTAAAAGACTTTCTAGTTTAAAATACTCTTTCTTACCCGTATAATATAATTTTCGGTGCCCTAAGAGTGAAATGCTTTAAAAATGTTTGCAGATTTCTTTACTTAATAAAACGTGTATGCACAAAACACCATGACCTTTAGATTTCTTCTTCCGCGTATAGGTAGTCATCGGAAACGATAAGTGGCAGCAGCTCGTCAGGAGTCAGCCTTTATTAATTTCGGCGAACAAAGTCAGGTTAGTATTTTCGATAGTATTATGTTCATTAATCTTTGTTAATTCTCTTCGTTAAGTTAATATTGCTATTCTTATTCATAATATACAATTCATGTGTTTTAAATCACTGATTTGAAGCAATGTCATACATGATATCCTCATATGAAGAATCACTTTCTGTAACAGCCAAATAAAATTCTGTAGATTTATAATCATAGTAGCCAGTAGCTTCAGAGCGACGTGATAAAAACCAGACTCTTTTATTATTCCAGCAATTGAAGTAAAAACCAGGCTCTTCTTCCCCAAGCAATTTAAAACCATGAAGATATCAGTCTCTTAAAAATATACTAAAATCAGGTTTAGGGTTTTTTGAAATCATGCCAGAGTACGTATTTTCCTATTGATCACACTTATAGTGACAATTGGAGCATAGGAAACCTCTAGTATGAGAGTCACAAATCTTTTCAAGACAGGAATTACGGTCTTTAATTTTCACTGCGTATCCTCTATGCAATTTACATGGATTGCATAATCACCATTTTTAATTATAGACATCAACAAAAGTACATTTCTCACAGGGTGACCAGCAGCTACATGTATACAGGCATAACGGACATGTCTAAAACATTTTCCGATGTTGACTGTCTTACTTCCAAAAAGAAACTGACTGGTGACTGACAAAATGAAAGTCTTCTAGAAGGAGGAGTGACTTCACAAAACTTTTTCGATTTATTTTTTGTTTCCTTGCAGAATGGCCGTCTAGGTAGTGGTTAAAAGCAAAACCACAATATCGTTTTGTTTTGTTTCAATTAATATATAAATAAACTGAGTAAATGCACGTGGGCCACAATGTAAAAGTTTCATACGATAGTCCAAAGATGGAGAATCATTTCTCGTTATATCGTTAAGCATTCTTTGAGTAAATATTTTCCTTTGAAGAGATGACTAGAAAATAATCATCTAGAATAAAACATTTTTCCAATTTTAATAGATTCTGTATGATTTTTTGTTTCTCAAATCCACTCATTTTTAGTCCTGATACTCTCATTGCCGACTATAGAGTAACAATAGATCTCACTAGTAAGACACTCACTTCTTTTTTATAGATTGATTCAGATCGTCGCCTTCAATATATTTCACTAATGTATTTAATCCATCTTGTAACTTTTGTATATGCATTATATTCACTTTTGCTGCAAAGCATGACTGTTCTTCCAACTTGAATTTGCTTAATGATATAGCATATAGCTTAAACATCTCGTCCCATTCTTGGGTTATCCAGCAACCCCTCGTAATTTATACTGATACACTAGGTACTCTAGTTTTAATAGTAAAATCATCCCTTACTAGAGAATAATATCCTCGATGTTGACACATTGAACTCTTTTTTACTACTGAAGCAAACTCACGCAAGATTGCGTCACCCTCAACTCCAATTACGTAACAACCAAAAGTAAACATTTCCTACTAGGTAACAATCAAAAGTAAACATTCCCTATTAGGTAACAAACATCTTAAAACAATCCCTATGACGTAACAAACACCTGCAGAATGTCGTGGATTGACGGGCACCGCTTGTATTGTGGGATAGGGATGTTGTCGAAATCTAGGGAAAGGATGTTGTCGGAATCCAGGGATAGGGGTGTTGTCGGAGTAGTGGCTATGGGTATTGTCAAAGTGCTTATGGGGATACTACTAACCTCTCCACAGTTGTCAGGGAAAGCGCTGTAAGTTAGGCAATTCGTTCATTGTTTACATTTAGTATATGGTATTGAGTAAGGTATGCATATTTGAACTTCACTTTCCAAAAAGACAAAGGGCATTCGAGTGAGCCTTCAAGAGAATATTGAACTAAATCAAAACACAGTGTTTGCATATGGATTGTCTAAAGGCCAAAACTCAGGAATGACCGAATATATTAATTTGGAACTTCCAGGAAATGATAAGGGAGATGATCAAAAAGGCAATATTTGTATGCTACCACTACAACTACAACTACAATCACTACTACTGCTACCAATGCTACTACCACACTACACCATTTAAGATATTGAGGGAAAATTTGAACTAAATAAAAAGACGCTATGTGCATGTACATTGTCAAAAGAGCACATCTCAAGAATAGACTTGAGCGTTAAGTTGGAGCTTTCAGAGAATGCTTAAAGGGGAAGATCATTTGACCAAAAGGCAATCTGTGCACGTTACTACTAATACTACTACCACTGCTACATTTACTACTATTACTACTTCTATTGCAACTACTTGTAAGGTAATAGCATTGAGCTAAACGTTTCAAGACAAACATGAACATAAAGGTTATCAAAAGGATATATCAGATAATGTCATAATAACTTAATTGTATTAAGTTGAAACTTCTGGACTTGATGAGAGGGATGTTCTTCTGACCAAAAGGCAATACGTTAATACTACTGGGGCTAATAGTACTACCGCTGTTACTATTAATATTACTACTAGCAATACCAATACTACTACTGTGAGTATTATTACAACTATGCCTAAGGGTGTGAAGATGAAATTTTCAGGGAATTTGGAGTGGAGAAGCTGAACTGAATCACAAAGTGCCGTCTATATGCAGGTTTTAAAAGGGGCGTAACAGCAATATCTTAGAAACAGTTTGGTGTGTGAAGTTGAAACTAACAGGGCTTGTTGTGGGGAATGTTGAACTAGCAAAAAAACAATATTTTCATCCTAGTGCTTCTACTCATACTTCACTACTGCTACTATTATTGCTAATTTTACTACAACTACTGCCAATAAAACTAAGACTACTACTATTAATTCTACTGCTACCAGTGGTGGATCCGAGGGGGACGAGGAGGCGCTCGCCTCCCCCCCTAACTTAGTCTGAAGTAGTGTAATTTACTTAATTAACGGAAGATTACGTTAATTAAACTTGCTCCTAACGCAAGTTTATCGCATCAATGTATTTTGCCCCCCCCCCCTCCTAAAAAAATACTGGATCCGCCCCTGACTGCTACTACTACTACTGCTGCGATGAAAACTAAAGGTATTAATAAAAAAAAATTTGATATATTGGGACTGTATTTAGACCCCGGCGCCGCGCCGACGGATCGACCGAACACCGCCGACGAGAGTTCCGGTCGAACGCCGCCGAAGTGTCGTACCACCACCGGCGGACCGCAGGCGCACCGCCACCGGCAGAGGCGGCGGCGTTCGGTCGACTTCAAATTAGTTTTGCGGCAATTCTTTAGTGAGTCAACCGCAAAGTCGGAGCTTTTCCTTCTCGGGTGGTTTAGTATTTCTATTTGCCTGATTAGAAATCAAGCAGGGCTTGCACTATTCCCAAATTTTCGGGTATTTTACCAAAAATCTATGCGTCACCCCGAAAAAAAATTTGGTTCCCCGAATCCCCCAAATATTGCAATCACGGTGCCACCCCTAGCGATTTATCACCAGTGACTTTCCCTGCCAAATATTACTTTGTATACCATAATTCTTCACTGCTATCTTGTTCATTAATTTTTGTCTCTTTTGTTACTTTGCATAAGAAACAGACAGATGCAACATGTAAGTGCCAATATTGTAATATACACAGTTCTTCATATGTTGACAAAAAAAGAAACGTCTTTATGATATGAGTTTAAGCTCTTTTAAGTGCAGTTTCCTAATTGCTATTTCTTGCATCATTTATAGTCAAGAATTTTATTTTAAAGTTGAATAGAATTATAGAACGCATTCACTACTATACAGCTAGAGCCTTCAGTTGGATTTTGAAATTGACAGCCGACAGATTGTTTCTACAGCTGAATTGTAAATTTGCAGATTTTTTTTGCTGTCAAGGAGGCACACTTGTGCCTCTATAAAGAGGCGACCCACCACAATGTTAAGCGATTTCAGGTCCTAGAGGTCGCAGAGAGACGGCGGTAATCGCATTTTGTAGCCCAAGCTCAAAATAAGAAACTTGAAAAATTTCATCCTCCAAGTTTTCAAGTTGAATAGAATTATAGAACGCATTCACTACTATACAGCTCCAGCCTTCAGTTGGATTTTGAAATTGACAGCCGACAGATTGTTTCTACAGCTGAATTGTAAATTTGCAGATTTTTTTTGCTGTCAAGGAGGCACACTTGTGCCTCTATAAAGAGGCGACCCACCACAATGTTAAGCGATTTCAGGTCCTAGAGGTCGCAGAGAGACGGCGGTAATCGCATTTTGTAGCCCAAGCTCAAAATAAGAAACTTGAAAAATTTCATCCTCCTACGACTTTATCTTCATGGGGTAAACTGGGCCGGAAGTTTCGACCCTCCCACCACAGCCCCCTTTAACGTTGTCCGATTGGGCTGAAATTTAGAGGTTAAGCTTTCCTAGGGCCCGGGAGCTTATCCTCGAAATTTCAGCTCAATCCGATCACTCCTTCCCTGTTTTCAAAAACCAAATATAGCCACTTAAAATTCATCATTTCTTTTTTTTTCTTAGCCACGCCTACAGGCCACAGTTGGCAACTGATCCGGGTGAATGAGGACTCATTCGAAGCAGAATTCGACCTGATAGGGCCTTTTGATACTTTCAGACCGAAAGAATTATCCCCCGACTTTACATTTACGAAAAACCTCGTTTTCCTATAAGAACCCGCTATAAGCGGGCTAGCCCGCGAAAACGCGGGCTCGTTTTCCTATAAGAGCCCGCAAGCGATTTCCGGTCCTAGCGGTCGCAGAGAGACAGCGGTAATCGCATTTTGTAGCCCAAGCTCAAACTAAGAAACGTGCAAAATTTCACCCCCCTCAGACTTTATCAAGGAGGCACACTTGTGCCTCTATAAAGAGGCGACCCACCACAATGTTAAGCGATTTCAGGTCCTAGAGGCCGCAGAGAGACGGCGGTAATCGCATTTTGTAGCCCAAGCTCAAACTAAGAAACGTGCAAAATTTCATCCTCCTCCGACTTTGTCTTCATGGGGTAAACTGGGCCGGAAGTTTCGACCTATCCACCACTGCCCCCCTTTGACGTTGTCCAATTGGGCTGAAATTTAGAGGTTAAGCTTTCCTAGGGCCCGGGAGCTTGTCCTCGAAATTTCAGCTCAATCCGATCACTCCTTCCCTGTTTTCAAAAAAACCAAAAATAGCCACTTAAAATTCATTTCTTTTTTTTTGTTATCCACGCCTACAGGCCACAGTTGGCAACTGATCCGGGTGAATGAGGACTCATTCGAAGCAGAATTCGACCTGTTAGCTGTTAGGGCCTTTTGATATTTTCAGACTAAAAAAAATATCCTCCGAATTTACATTTACGAAAAACCTTGTTTTCCTTCAAGAGTCCATGTTAATTTTTCCCACCACAACCCCCCTTTAACGTTGTTTAATGGGACAGAAATTTAGAGT
Source organism: Artemia sp. Qi Xiang Cuo (assembly GCF_049724085.1). NCBI lineage: Eukaryota > Metazoa > Arthropoda > Branchiopoda > Anostraca > Artemiidae > Artemia > Artemia sp. Qi Xiang Cuo. The sequence goes on from NC_142800.1 coordinate 55,822,096, forward strand.
ATGAGCTTTTCTACGGCCTGGGAGCTCATCCTCGAAATTTCAGCTCAATCTGATTACTCCTTCCCTGTTTTCCAAAAACCAAATATCAAGTTTTGTGGGAATTTGCTTTGCGAAAATAGATTCCATTTACTAAAAAACAATTACAATTGTGTCTCATTAGTCCAGCGGTTGATACTTCAGACTGTAAGGCGGAAAACCCTGGTTCCATTCACCGTCAGAGCAATTTTTTTATATACTGAATTTAAACTTTAAAAAAGAAACTCAGTTTCTTTTTTAAATTATTTGAAAAAAATTACGTTTTCTAAAGAGTTAAAGAGGCTGAGTTACAAGGTCGACCCTTAAAACGTACAGGGATTAGGAGGCACAGTTGGGGGGCTGTTAAAGAGGCTGAGTCACAAGTTCGAATCTTTAAACGTACAGGGATTAGGAGGCACCCTGTACGACGTGATTTGAGTATTCAGGAATTAAAAGCCTTAACACAAGAATGTTCAAGAGCGGGGGTTTGGGGGGCGGCAGCCCCCCAACTTTAACTCCTGACACGATCAGCTAACAGTTAGTCAAGCAATAATACGTAATAAACTGTACAAAAACGTGCAGAAATTATTTAAAAAAAACTACGTTTTCTAAAGAGTTAAAGAGGCTGAGTTACAAGGTCGAACCTTAAAACGTACAGGGATTAGGAGGCAAAGTTGGGGGCTGCCGCCCCCCAAACCCCCGCTTTCGCAGCCTTTAAATAAAAAAAGGTTTTTAAACTGAAAGTAAGGAGCGACATTAAATCTTAAAACGAACAGAAATTATTCCGTATATGAAAGAGGCTGTGCCCTCCTCAACGCATCGCTCTTTACGCTAAAGTTTGACTCTGTCTCGCAACTTTATTTTTTAAAACAATAAAAAACTTTAGCGTAAAGAGCGAGGCGTTGAGGAGGGCACAGCCTCTTTCATATACGGAATAATTTCTGTTCGTTTTAAGATTTAATATCGCTCCTTACTTTCAGTTTAAAAAACTTTTTTTTATTTAAAGGCTGCGAAAGCGGGGGTTTGGGGGCGGCAGCCCCCCAACTGTGCCTCCTAATCCCTGTACGTTTTAAGGTTCGACCTTGTAACTCAGCCTCTTTAACTCTTTAGAAAACGTAGTTTTTTTCAAATAATTTTTAGATAAGATTTTCTCAATGTTTAATACTCAAATGTTGAACCCTGATAGAAAATACAATCTTCTTTCGGAAACATTTTTACCCCCCCCCCCAAAAAAAAAACCTTCCATTGAGACAAAATTTAGCTATAGACTATGCTATGTACAAAGTTGGGGAATTAAAGATTGAAACAGAATCTCCCCCTAAAATATGATTCATAAAAAAATTGTAAATTATTGGATATAGGAGGGATCGAGGGCTATCATTTTTAAATGATAATAACTCATTTTTTTTTTTATTGGAAGCAGGGATGCCCAAAATATGATTATTTTTTTCATTTAAAGTGGAGACAGAAGTAAATGATATTAAATTCCCTGGGAAACCATTGAAATATTTTGATAGACCCAGGGCCCCCCATTTGGACTTGTTCATTGTCATGGTAATTTTGCAAATTCTCATAGGCTACTGGCCTAATTTGGCTTTTTTGCGTGCTCCCTTTTAATTAGATTGTTTGGATCTTATTGAATGCCACGGCAAATCTATGACTAAGTTTTTCAATAATTTGAGGTATGGCTTAATAATTTTGATATTTTTGTTGTTGTCTTTGTACCCCTTTACTCATACCCTCCATTTTTTTATTCAAGCAACACTAAGCTGTTTAACGTTATTTTGCGTGTTTGTTTGAACCATACAGTGACCTAGTTAATTATTAAGTAAATTATTTTTCTAATGAAAGCTGAGACGGTATCCTATCAAGGTGGTATCCCGAGGAGGGGGGGTAGGGAGGTATTATATTTAAATGATAATATCTCGAATTTTTTTTTTAATTGAAAGCAGGGATGCCAAAAAGTTATTTTTTTTAATTTAAATCAGAAACGGCATTCTATCAAGGTGGTATCACGGGGGGGGGGGTAGTGAGCTATCATATTTAAATGATAAGACCTCGATTCTTTTTTAAAGCAGGGGTGCCAATAATTTAATTATTTTTTTTATTTAAAGCAGAGACGGTATCCTATCAAGATGGTATCCAGAGGGGGGGGGGGCCGAGGGAGTTATTATATTTAAGTGATAGTACCTTGATTTTTTTTTTTATTGAAAGCGGGGATGCCAAAAAGTTGAAAAGTTAAAAAAAATTAACAAGATTTTCGTGAGTTATAATTGATACAGCACTTGCATGGTTTTGTCGTCCAAAGGGAAAGGGACATATGCGTTCAATTCGTCTTTTTTTTTCTTATTGATGAAACGGGTTGACTTTCAAAACATTCATTCATAAGTACCAGGCAGATTCACACTAAAACGAATTGGTGCGACGAAAGCGATATCGACATCCCCACCTAACGTTGTGCTCGAGCGACATTGGCGACCTTGGTCCAGTGCCCAAGTTACATTAAAAGTCCAGGTCATAATAAAAAGATTTCAACTTGAAAGGTTCAAGGAGGAGTCTTTGACAGTCTTATGACCTCAGGGTACTAGATGTTGCAACGTTCTTAAGTATCTACAGTGGTTTCGAAAATTCGATCACCCCTCAAATGATTACCAAAAATATGCACAAATATAACAAATGCAACATTTAGAATATTATAACACTTTTTTCAAAGCTTTGAAGAAAAGCAAAAAAGGCTAAATACCCCTAACTACGCTTGAAAGCTATTTTAAAAAGAAACTCTTGGGAGATTTCCATGGAAATGACCATAGCAGAAGCTTTGAGCCTGGGTGGGGATCAAAGAGGAGTCTTTGAGCATTTTGACCACATGTGACTTATTGTTGAGACTTTCTTAAATTTGGTAATATTTTTTGGAACTCAAAGCTTAAACTCAATAACTGATACTAGGTGTCCTAACATTTTGCTTGGATTAAAAGTGACGAACTAGGATGAAAATCCCAACATCTACCTGGAGCTACTTCAGTCTGCATATTATTTCATGTAATTACATTTAAAACGGATGAGTTTTTCATTTTTTACCTAAGAAAATAACTGGCACTTCATTTTTCTTCATACCGAATAAACCATTAAGTGTTTTTTGTTTCATTGTAATTGAAATGTTCTGATGCGAAGTGTTCATCATGTATTTTTCAATTTGATAATCTTACTCCTTTTAGGTACACTTTATAATTTGATAGATATTAGGTGTTTACCTTTTTATATTTTGTAATGAATTCCCAAAAGAAAAAATGAACAATATCTAAGAGAGCAGCCAGAGCCAATAAAAAACGAGCAGTTCAGCCTTAGCCTACAAGACATATATTCTATAGAGGTGCCAAAAAAACACTTTAAAATGCTTTTTTTATTAAATTGTTATTAAAAACCCGTTTTTAACACAAGAAGTCTTTTTAAGAATCCAAAAAAGCAAAAAAAAATAATCAATATCAAAGTCGCCCATTTCAAATGTTTTAAAGGTGACGAAACATATATAGGCAAGGACATAATGAAAAAATTAAGCTTCTAAGTTCAAAGTTATATTCAAAGTTTTTATCCAGTTAACTCACGAATTTGGAGATACGGTATTTGAGGTTTTGCATGCAGTAATACTCGATGAATAAAGACTACTAATTTTGGTAATTAGTTATGTTAAGAATACATAGCTAATAGATACTTCAACTACTCGTATTATGCAAGGGTTCTGAAACGTCCCAGCCATTTCGTTTCTACGAGATTTCTACTTCTCTTGATGAATGACGCAGAAGACCCGTTTCCAGCCAGCGACTTGTGAATTTTTGAACTCATGAATAGGCTCGAATCTGTTTTAAATTTCAGCTGTGATTTGAGAAAGACTGATGAAAGCATTAATGTTTGCAGTCAACATTGATCGCGCCGGTGGCACGCCGCCGACATCTTACCGGCGGCGCGGCGTAGCGCGCTCTTTTTGGCCCCGCCGCCGCTGGTCTTCCCTCATCGGCGCGGCGCCGGGGTCTAACTGTATGGAAATAAATCGAAACAGACTATGCCCACACAGGTTGTCAAGAGGAGGTGTCAGAAATGCTGCAGGAACGGTTGATGGTATTAAGTTGAAACTTTCCAAAGGTGCTATGCACATGCTGCTACTTATGCTAATACTATTATTGCAGCTACACAAGCTAAGAGTATTAAGATGAAGTTTTTACGGAATATTTAAGCGGATGTTGAACTAAAAAAAAAAAAAAAAACATGAGCATGTGGATTTTCAAAACGATGACAAAGCAATATCTCAAGAACAGCTTACATTCTCAAGTTAGATCTTTAAGGGTACGTTGTGGCGGATTATAAACTAGCCAAAAGGCACTATGTGTATACTATTAATACTACGACTACAGTTACTATAACTAATGATCTAAGGGTATTAAGGTGAAATCTTTAGGGAGCGTTTAGGAGGAGTTTCAATTAAACAAAAATTATATGCATGCAAGTTTTCAAAAGGGCATATAAGCAATAGCATAGGCAGGGCCGCTTTATAATAGCTAGAAATATCATTGAAACTTTTAAAGGAGTTAATTTGATTCAAAATTAAAAGTTTTAGTGCCCTTTTAAAGATATTGGGGGTCAAGTAGCCCTCCTTCCAGGCCAATTCAGTTTCCAAACACATCTAGTCAAAATTTTGGGGCAGCCATTTTGTTCAGCTTAGTTGAACGGTCCAGCAACTGTCTCTAGGGATATTGGGTATGTCAACCCCCACAATTATGCAATTGGCCTATTATGCTTTAGATCTAAATGTTCCTTGATAACTAAATCAAAAGGCACTTTGTGTATGGTTGCCAATAAGACACCTCAGTAATATAGCCTAACGAAAATGACAGGGGGTATTAAGTTGAAACTTTCAGGGTTACTACTATTGCTAATTATGCTCTTATAGTAAATCAGATCAAAAGAGTTGATTTCTTTTGAATAAACAAAAGAGTGTAAGTGCATCCAGGTTGTCAAAGAACATAGATAGAATTTTGGGGGGAATTAAGTTTTATTTTTCAGTTCAACTTGAGGTATAAAATTAATTTAAACAGTACTATTTATGTTACGATTAAAATTTGTTAAAAAAAAGCTTCTCTATCATAAAAATAGCAAGCCAAACTATGGATCCTTACAGAAATTAAATACAAAAATAAGTTATTCGACTGAAAGTAAGGAGCACCTCCACGGAAATAACCCTCCTCTCCACGGATATATTCTCTAGAAAATACAATCTTGGTGAAAATTTACCCTGGAAAATTACCCTTAATATCTCCACGCGTAAAATTAAGTTGGCAAAGAGAAATTGAGACATAAGAAGAATTTCGTATAGGAATTTTGGCAAATTTCCCTTAAAAATACTCCCCCTTTAAACTTCCCTTCTCATGGAAAATCCTCCCCGTGGAAAATCCCCTCAGTAGAAAATTCCCCCCCCCACCCGAAAAATGTATGCATACTTCCCATTAGCAAATACTATACGTAAACAGTGGGCAAATTTTACAAATTAAAGACCACACCCCCAGGGGCTGTGGGGGGTCATGATATCTCCAAAGGCATAGTTATTATGCCTTCCGGCTATTCTAAGGAAAATGGTTATCTCAAAATTTTGATTGGACGATTTTGAGAAAAGAGTCGTAGGAGGGTGCCTAGTTGCCCTCCAATCTTTTTAGCCACTTAGAAAGAACACTAGAACTTATAATTTCCGTCCGAATGAGCCCTCTCCCACTATTCTAGGACCACTGAGTCGATACGATCAACCCTGGGAAAAACTAACCAAAACAAAATAGAAAAAAAAATAAACATGCATCTGTGATCTTTCTTCTGGCAAAAAATACAAAATTCCACGTTTTTGCAGTTAAGAGCTTGAAAACTATGCAGTATGGTTCTCTGATACACTGAATCTGATGGTATCATTTTCATTAATATTCTATGATTTTTAGAGGGTGTTTCCTTTTTTCGGAAATCAGGCAAATTGTCACAGGCTCGTGGCCTTTGACGGGTAAGGCTAAACTTAATGAAACTTGTATATTTGAAATCAGCCACATAAGCCTATTCTTTTGATATATCTATTGGTATCAAAACTCCGTTTTTTAGAGTTTCGATTACTATTGAGCCGGGTCGCTCTTTACTTATAGTTCGTTACCACAAACTGTTCGAAAAGAACAGAAAGATATTTTTAAAAAATTCATGAAAAGACAATACCAATAAACAACGAACAGAAATTAATTTACAAAAAAAATTTCCACAAAAAATTTTCAAAGAAAAGTAAAGAGCTCCATTATACTCAAAATTACCAGAAGTAAAGTAAAATAATCTCCCAAGCGTAAAATTATCACAAATCACAATTTATAAATAAATGAAACTCAAAAGAAACAGAAATTACAATAAATCACCGAGTCAAACTCAAAATGAGCAAAAATTTACATGAGTAGTGCTGACAACCCTAATGCCTTCTCAAGACCAGAACATAATTTGCGCTTTGCCGTTAATAAAATACATTTTGTTTTCACTTTTTTTACTTTAATAAAGAAAAAATTATTCAATCTTTACGAATATTTATCAGTATATCTATATTAAATTGACAACCCAGGCGTGCAAAAAGTGGGTAGCATGGTAGCAATGCTACTTGTCAGTTTTCACGGTCTAGTGAAATTTGTTAGCCGATTTTGTCAGAAAATGCCAGTGCTTCCACTATCCCAGAATGTTCGGGAATTTCCCAAAAAATCTCCGTATCTCAACGAAAAAAAATGGGTTCCTCGAAAATCAATTCTTGCTCTGGGTTGCCGCCCCAAGTCATTTATCACCAGTGACAATCCACCCCCAAGTGGTGGATTGTGTGGTGGAATCCACCCCACTTTCACTTTATTTGACATAATTTTGTCACTACTTTCCCAAATTTTTGTCCTAATTGTTTACTACCGATCAAGAACCAGAGAGAGATCATTGAAATATCAACCTTTCTTCCTATTAATTAAAAAAACTTTTTTCAGAAAATAAGTTTTACAAAGAAATGTAAAGAACTCCATTAAACCAAAAATGAGCAAAAATAAAATCAAATAATCTACCAAGCGTTAAACTACCACAAATCAGCGTTCATAAATAAATGAAACCCAAAACGAGCAGAAATTACAACGAATGATCAAATCCAAAACGAGCAAAAATTAACACGAGTAGGGCTCAAAAACCCTATGCCTTGCCATGGGCAGGACGTTATTTGAAATTTACTAAAAAAAAAAAAATGTTTTTACTTTTATAACTTTAATAAATCAAATAATATTAACATTTTGATTACTAAACATCAGTATATGTACATTAAACTGACAATGCACATTCATTTGTTTGATTTTTTTCAATTTTGATTGGATGTGTTTGGAGAAATGGTGGGCGTGGAAGGGATGTTAGTTGATTTCCAATCACTTTCGACTTTTAAAAAGAGTACAAGCCACTCTAATTTCCAATCAAATGAGCCCTTTTCGAAGTTTCTACGACAACTCCTTAGATACGAAGTGCCTTGGTCTAAGACCAATAACCAAAAAAAAAAAAATAACACATTATGCCAACATCATTCTTTACTTAGGCTTTTCGTAAAGGATTCTCTTGTGAGTCGTGGTAAAGAATCTTACTAGAATGCGTTTATGTTCAGTTAGTGTAATTCTGAACATCAAACGGTTAACATCAAAGAACATTGACGCTACTTAGTGTTAATATATTATTTAAAACAATATATTACTACTCAGTGGCGTCAATACATGAAAACTAACGGGTGGGGGCAAATTTTTAGTTTTTCTTTTTTTTAAATGAAAATACCATAATAAAAGGCAATTGCAACGAAAACTTGATACCAAAAAATTCTAATTTACTGTTTTTTTGCCCGGTTCTCGATTCCTTGTCAATGCCAAAAGTTCTTTCTATTCTAGAGAAATGGTATTTGCTGTTAGTTTTCAAACTGGGCCCGAATTATTCATTGTTAATCCGCGGTCTGGCTTGTAGCTATTTATGAACTAAAATAACTGTTCGCACCTGTGTAAAGTTTCTTTGTTCACTTCTCTCTGAATTGTCTATTTCTCTGTACAGTGAATCTTCTTCTCTTTAGGGCCTTATGGTAGCGTTGGCCTATTATCTGGGTTCTACCGGTGGAGGATGCCTAGAACCTCTAACCATCACATAGTCTGTGTTCAGAGTATAAAACGTTTATTTATACATATAATACAGTGAGGGTACATATGGCAAGGACAGATACAGAATTCGAGCTGCCTCAACTAATCCAATTTGGTATCGTATATTCAGATACACATTTGGCCATTTGACAGAACTGTAAACATCTGATAAAGAGAATTTCTAAGAAGTGGGGTTGTGAATTGTTGACAATTTGCAATGTTTGCATTTTAGATAAAGTTTATTCTGGGTTCAAGTGACCATGGGAAGAATTACACATACGAATCTCCGGCATATATTTAGAATCTTAATTATTGGTTTTAAGCAAGAAAAACCTATTTCCAAAGTTTACAGATTTTCCCCGGGGTTTTCAAAATCCTTTTTTTCCCAAAAAAAAACGATTTTCTATCCTCAAACAAAGGTACAAACAATGGTACACTTTACAAGAACATAAAATAAATTCTGACACTAAAACTGAATCAACAAGACACAAGAAAATATTTTCCCAATTGGCACTTTCATTTCACTTTATATTGTCATGCTAAGTTCGCATAAAATTTGCATAGCTACACCTAATAAAAATTTGCACATCGTCAGAATATCTTTTAAAAGAATTTAAATTTAAACAGAACACTTGAACAAAAATAATAATCTTCGACAGAAACACAATGAGAATTTCTTTTACTTTCCTTTTACCAAAGCTTTAATTCTTTTTTTTTCCAAATTATTCGGTTATTTTACTATCCATAAGATATCAAAAGGAAGTAGATATATCATTTGAAAAAGGTTGGTCAAACTTCTTTCGCTTGTCATTTTTATCTGTCTATCTTTCCTAGTTCAAAGAAAGCATTTCTCCTGTCCAGATAATCAGCATAAAACCCAGCTACATCCTCATTTTGACTTGACATCAATTCCCAACACCATTTGTACTGCAATAACACACTAATCTCCACAATGATCTTACTCTACTTATCTCTCTACAATTGTTTCAATACTTTCTATAATAACCTGGGGGTTTATTTCCTGCTTTCCTATTGCTTCTCCCAAGACTACCTGATTCTCCACTCGAGCCTGCCTTAACCTCTATTTCCTCTTTACCTACTTCTACACTAACTAGACTAAGTTCCAATTTAACCTCATGTTGTTCGCTAGAAACGGAGCTATCCTCCATTATTTCTGAAGTTACTACTGGAGTTTCCACAGGAAGCTGGTATACAGATGATATTGAATCGATTGTCCTATGCCCACGATTCTCTAACTCCAATTCTACGATTCTTGATCCCTCCGCTGCCACCACTTTGTAAAGTTTCTTTGTTCACTTCTCTCTGAATTGTCTATTTCTCTGTACAGTGAATCTTCTTCTCTTTAGGGCCTTATGGTAGCGTTGGCCTATTATCTGGGTTCTACCGGTGGAGGATGCCTAGAACCTCTAACCATCACATAGTCTGTGTTCAGAGTATAAAACGTTTATTTATACATATAATACAGTGAGGGTACATATGGCAAGGACAGATACAGAATTCGAGCTGCCTCAAATAATCTAAATTGGTAACGTATATTCAGATACACATCTGGCCATTTGACAGAACTGTAAACATCTGATAAAGAGAATTTCTAAGAAGTGGGGTTGTGAATTGTTGACAATTTGCAATGTTTGCATTTTAGATAATGGGTTTATTCCGGGTTCAAGTGACCATGGGAAGAATTACACATACGAATCTCCGACATATATTTAGAATATTAATTATTGGTTTTAGGCAAGAAAAACCTATTTCCAAAGTTTACACCTGTATGTACTTTCAAACATGGTGAAAATATCATATTCTAACTTTCTAGTATTTTCTTGAAAAGCAGCAAGTGTTGTTTTATAAAATTCTACAGGAAAATGAAACAGCAATGCAAGTAAGTTATATATTGGCAGAGTTGATTCAAAAATATTCAAAATCTTTTACTGAAAGTGATCAAACAGTTCGTGGTAACAAACTGTAAGTAAGGAGCGACCCGGCTCAATGGTAACCGAAACTCTAAAAAACGGAATTTTGATACCAATAGATACATCAAAAGAATCAGATTTTAATTCTGATTTCAAATATATAAGTTTCATCAAGTTTGATCTTACCTATCAAAAGTTACGCGCCTGAGAAAATTTGGCTGATTTTCGAAAAAAGGGGGAACACCCCCTAGAAGTTATAGAACCTTAATGAAAATCACACCATCAGATTCAGCGTATCAGATAACCGGACTGTAGAGGTTTCAAGCTCCTATCTGCAAAAATGCGGAATTTTCTATTTTTTGCCAGAAGAAAGATCACAGATGCGTGTTTACTTTTCTTTTCCCCAGGGGTGATCGTATCGACCCAGTGGTTCTAGAATATCGCGGGAAGGCTCATTCGAACATAAATCAAAAGCTCTTGTGCCCTTTTTAAGTGACAAAAAATGGAGGGCATCTAGGCCCCTTCCCAAGATCTTTTTATTCCCAAAGTCACCCGATCAAAATTTTGAGATAGAAATTTTGTTCAGCATGGTCAAAAATATTATAACTATGTCTTTTAGGATGACTTAATCCCCCGAAGCCCCCAGAGGGAGGGCTGAAAGTTATGAACTTTACCCAATGTATAGTATTGGTTATTGGAACCCAGCTCAATGGTAACCGAAACTCTAGAAAACGGTATTTTGATACAAATAGATACATAAAGAGAATCGGATTTTAATGCTGATTTCAAATATATAAGTTTCATCAAGTTTAATCCAACTAATGAAAAGTTACGCGCCTGAGAAAGTTTGGCTGATTTGAGAAAAAAGGGGGTAAGACCCCCTAAAAGCTACAAAACCTTAATGAAAATCACACCATCATATTCCGCGTATCAGAGAACCCTACTGTAGAGGTTTCAAGCTCCTATCTACAAAAATGTGGAATTTTGCATTTTTTGCCAGAAGAAAGATCACGGGTGCGTGTTTATTTGTTTTGTTTTTTGTTTTTTTTTTCCCAGGGGTGATCGTATAGACCCAGTGGTCCTAGAATATCGTGGGAGGGCTCATTGTAACGGAAATTAAAAGTTCTAGTGCCCTTTTTAAGTGACAAAAAAAATGGAGGGTACCTAGGCCCCGTCCCACGCTCATTTTTTTCCCAAAGTCACCTGATCAAAATTTTGAGATAGCCATTTTGTTCATCATGTTCGAAAATATTATAAGTATGTCTTTTAAAATGACTTAATCCCCCGAAGTTCCCGGGAGGAGGGCTGAAAGTTATGAACTTTACCCAATGTTAACATAAAGTATTGGTTATTGGGATGTATACAGTACAGATGTTTTCAGGGGAGATTTTTCCTGGTAGTGGGGGGGGGTCGGGGGTTATGTGGGAGTATCTTTCCATGGAGGAAGTTTTCATGGGGGAAGGGACATTGCTATGAAGGGGACGCCGGACTGCCCAGCATTATTTAAAAAAAGATTAGAAATTAAATATAAAAAACAAGCTTTTGAACTGCAACAGCAGCAACATCAAAACTTTAAACGAACAGAAAATATTACATACGAGTATATGATTGGGTTCACCCACTAGTCAATACCTCACTCTTTAAGCCAGAGATGTTTTAGTACTTTCATAAGAGCTATTTATTCTAATTAACGGCCTTTGTGATTAAGCGGTCATTTTTAAACAATTGGAACAAGATTCGAACTTTCACTTAAATAGTAAGGTATGGAGTGGAGGCCGAACTTCCTAAAATACGTATTAAAATATATGAATATAGAAGTTCCATACGTAGGTTAATTCGCAAGTTGCACATATTTATTACTAATAAAAACCTTCGTAAATAAAATTAAACAAGTATCGAGAAAGCCATTTAACCAAATAAAAGTAAATTAATATGAAAATTTTGTTTTAATTATTCATGTACTGTGAGACAAGATCAAAACCTGCATTTATTCAAAAACGTTCAAAAATTAAATTAAAAAAAAACCAAGTTTTTTTAAACTGAAAGTAAGGAGCGACATTAAAACTTAAAACGAACAGAAATTATTCCGTATATGAATGGGGCTGTCCCCTTCTCAACGCCTTGCTCTTTACGCTAAAGTTTGACTTTCTCACAACTCTATTTTTTTAAACAATAAAAAACTTTAGCGTAAAGAGCAAGGCGTTGAGAAGGGGATAGCCCCTTTCATATACGGAATAATTTCTGTTCGTTTTAAGTTTTAATATTGCTCCTTACTTTCAGTTAAAAAAACGCGTTTTTTTTATTTAATTCCATAAAGACGTGCCTGATTGCGACTGCCAAAATAGTACGTTCTGCAAACGTGAAGCTGTTTCAATCAATCTCTTTATTCTGCAATACCAACGTAAAGAGAATTACTGATACTACTGGAACTATAAGTGACAAGACCAAAGGAAAATCGTCAAGTTTTTGAAAGAACTATAGATTTTGCAAAAATCAAAGAAATTCCTTTAAAATGGCTGAGCTAAGGGTAAATTCTCACATTTTCAAAAAAAAATTTCAGTCCCACTTTGTAGTTACAATTAGCGCTTGGTAATAACAAGGTTATTGCTCCTGTCCGTTTGTCAGTGGATTTCAAATAGCCAACAAAAAAAGTAAAGTTCATTCCAGGCAATCGGATTGTAGGCATTGGTGATGGGCGACAGTCACTCCCTAAAATGTTTTGCAGTAACAACCTGGATTCCTGTACAGAAGTCTTGAACTAAAATATGTAAAATTGAGTCTTAAAAAATTAGAAAAAATTGGCGAAAATAATAGTTTTTCTTTCAAATAATCCAAAAACTCGACGGCAACAAAATATACTATGGTTAAACAGAACAATCAATGAAAAAGTAAAATAATAATGTTGCCATCAACTTAAATAAAAAGTCTTTATAGCCAACTTTTTTCAGAATAATAGCTTCTTCAGTATGTTTACTACTTTTTCCTTGATGAACGCATGAGGTGACCAATTGACTAATAAAAGAAAAAATACTTAGTTTTTTTGTGTAATATTTTTTAGCGTATTCAAATAGGAAAAGCTGATTTGTATGATATTCCCAGTGTAGTTTAGGAGGAAAAAAAGGTAGTAACCGAATTCAATTAGGTTGTAAAGAGTAAAAAGTTAATATTACATAAAAAACGGCTTACGTTTCTACAGTAGTAAGACCAGCAGCTCTGACCTTCTTTAGCCTATCGCGCCAGTAGTCTGGATGGACCCTGAAGTAATGCACGGCACCGGAGAAGATTCGAAAACCTTTTTTATTGAGAAGAAATGCCCCATTGGTCCATTCCAAACCAGATTCTACACCTTCTTCTGCATAATATTGATAGTTTGAAGGCAAATCTTGGGCCGCAACTGCAACTATAAGTGCAAGCAAGGTTAAGACCTTATCAAGAGAAGTCATGCTTGAAACTGCCGAAAACATGGATTTCTGTGAATATTTGACAAATAAGATAAGCTATCACTTTTGACGGGGTCAAACATATTGATTTTTGTTTATAAAAGAAAATATGATACATTGGACAAGGTTTTCCCGCTCCTTTTAAACAATGTTTTTTTTACCAAACTTTCTAATGGAGTTAAAGACCAAAGTTGAAACTTAAAACCAACAAATCGCTTCGCAGCATATAGTGTAGAACCAGCTCACATGAAACAACTCATTATAATTTTTATGCATATAGAATTCTTTATGTACATAGAATTTTAAAAAAACACTAGTGCATTACTGAGAAAACAAAGTAAAATGTAATTTTTGTTAGAATATTTTTACTCAAACAAAGTTGAGTAAAGTATTTTAGCATTTTAGCATACAATTTGACTCGGCCAATTCGGTATGACGTTTAGATTATTATTTTGTAAACAGATCAAAAGTGAAGATGTCAGGAGGGTGTTAGGATTATAGACAAACTTCAGTTGTTTGAATCATAGCTTGAATATTGATTTCAAATGCTAAGGCCCCCCCTGGCGTAGAGGCGGTTTTAGGAGAGCTAAAGAGGCGGCACTTGCCCCAGGCGGAGACATTTTAGCAGCATAAAAATTCAAACAAACAATCTAACGGTTAAAATCATTTTTTAATTTTTGAAATTTCATTTTTACTAAAAAAAAGTAGAAGACGCAATTAATAAATGAAAATAATTAACAAATAATTAATTAATTAAAATAAAATATAAGAAATAATGAAATAACAATTAAAATAATTACATTTTAACAATTAATGATACTTCAATAATTAAAAATTAAAATAATAATTTATCAATTAATTAACAAATTGAAAATAATCTTGTTAAAAAATGACAATTTTGTACAAATTTGGACTAAAAATTGTTTGGGAGACTAGGGTGGGGAACTAATCAAGATTTTGTCCAGGGTGCAAGAGAGGCCAGAATCGCCACTGACTTGGCGCAATTGGCTAGCGCGTTTGGTTGAAAAAGGAATTGGTCTTCTTCCAAGCTGTTAGTCATTTGTTCCTCTTTGGGGCCACTTTTTCCCCTGATGAGGATAGGCCGGATATAAAAGTTTGGAGCGGTTCTGGTGTTGTGAGATGGTATGGGGTCTCCGCTCCGTCATAATTTCTTTTCTCCATCCCTATCCCGGACAGGGAAATCCGGATTACCTGGGCTCCTAGTGGCATCAAGGCGCACCTTTATGAATTTTCCTAACCAAAAGCTGTGACTGCTAACAGCACTGTAGGGTGACCTTGAGGAGTGGCACCCCTCAAGGAAACTACAGCCTAGTAAATTACATAGCATTTGCACTGAATTCTGACAAATGGATAATTCTTCTGGGTTTTGTTTGTTTGGGTAGGCGTTTTTGGGCTGAAAACCTCTTCCTAGCTAATCTATCTATTATGGGTTGCCTTACCCTACTAGATAATATTAAAAGCATGAATATATAATGAGTTTGAGGTAATAGGCTTGAGATTGTCTGCGCAGGATTTCAACTTTTGCTGATAGACAGGCATTACCAATAGTTAAAAATCATGTCGTGACTAAGATACGCTTAGGATTTTACAAAGCCTCCATTCAACTAGAGGTCCCAGGGAAGTATATACCAAGGTACTACTTTGCGGCCTTTACGTTCCTTCCGGTTTTTCTGGTAGGTAAACAGGTCATTACACTCGGTCATTACACTCTTTGTCAAGAGGATTTACGCAATTTCAAAAGTTCAGTGTCTTTTTTTAGTGGTAAACCAGAAAACCGATAAAAAGTGCTTAGCTTTCGATCGGCAATTTGGGATTAGAATAAAATGTTGATTTTTTAATGTATTGATTATATTCGAGATAGCATTACAGGCATTTTTTGTAAAAAGCATTTACATAGAAAAATGGATAATTCTAAGCAATTTTTGGTGAGTAAAAAATATTCTCATTATTATATTAAAAAGAAATTGTCTTGTCCTTAAGTTAAGGAAGAAATTCTTTCCTTACACTAGAACTAAGGGTACTTATGCACTTAGAAACCTGTTGTTTTTAGGAGCTGAAAAAACCTCTAATTCTCTTATAGGTTGAAATTTACGGTGTGATTTTTTATCGAGATCAATGGGTCTTTTAGATGTTTTTAGAAAAAAGTGCTCAACTTTCGATCGGTAATTTGGGATTACAATAAAATTTTGATTTTTTAATTTATTAATTGTTACAAAATCTACAATTTTAACAAGAAAAATTACCCTTTTTTTTTTAGGGGTTTTTTTTAAATTACTTCCAGGCCATACGGCAAAAAAAAAAAAAAAAAAATTGTCTTTTAAATAGGTTAATGACGAAATTATTTACTTAAACTGTGTGTGGTTACCTCTTTTAAAAATGTTTTAATTGTTACAAAAGCTTCCTTTTTATAAAGATCAGTGGCTTTTTTTTTAGGAATGTTTTTGAAAATACTTCCAGGCCAGTCTGCATTTACGGTGTGATTTTTTATCAAGATCAGATAGGAGCTTTTAACTTCTATAGTAGGGTTCTCTGATGATGTGATTTTCATTAAAGTTCTATGAGTTTTAGAGGGTGTTTTCCCCCTTTTTCGAAAACAAGGCAAATTTTTCTCAGGCGCGTAACTTTTGACCGCTATAGCTAAACTTGATTAAATTTATATAATTGAAATAGGATGTTTTCGATATTTCCACTAAATTTTTTTATTGTTTGAAAAAAAAAAAAAAGTTGTTAGAAAAGTTAAAAATTTAGATTAAAGAGCGATGCGAGGTGGAGGGGGCCAGCCCCCGTAAAATAGTGAAAAATTTCCTTTCGTTTTAATTGCGCTCCTTAATTTCAGTTTAAAAAAAAAAAAAATTTTTTAATTTCTGATCGTTTTTTAGTTAATGTAGTTTTTATTTGCACAAAAAATTTTACTTTTCTTTTCCTAATTGGATGTCTTTAAAAATTAACTTATATAGTCGTTTATTTTTCTTCTGGCAAAAAAAAAAAAATAAACAGTTGCAGATTTTTGCAGATATGATCTTGAAAAATGTGTAATATGGTTTTCTTATACGCTGAATCTGCCGGTTTTAGTTTAATTACAATTAATTACATTTTAGGGGGTGTTTCCCCCTCTTAAAAAAAAAAAAAAAAAAAAAAGACTCAAGTAAATTTTTTTAAAATTTCTTGGCAAACCCTTTTTTTTTCGAATTAATTTTAATTTGAAAATTTTTTTTTTAAATAATTATTGTTTGTTTCTTTTTAAATTTGCTTTAGGGGGTTTTAGAGAATCAGTTGCATAATTCAGAGTGATTTTTCTTTACTTGATGGTCATTAAAAACGAAATTTTTGTGTTAAATAAGTAGTTTTTGTATCTTTTAAAAAAGCTTTACGGGGTTTGAGAGACTCAGATGCCTAATTCCCTGTTTTTTACCTTTAATTGATGCAAATTTACTTAGTAATTTTTGTTTTATATACGTATTTTAATAAAAATTATATTTTTATATTATGTTATATTTTGTCTATGATTACTAATTAAGTGTTATGTATCATTACTTGGTGGTCATTAAAAAATAAATTGTTTTGTTAAATAAGTAGTTTCTGTATCTTTTAAAAGATCTTTACAGGGATTGAGTGACTCAGTTGCCTAATTCCATGTGTTTTTTCTTCACTTGTTGGTCATTAAAAACTAAATTTTTGTGTTAAATAAGTAGTTTTTGTATCTTTTAAAAGAGCTTTCATGGGATTGAGAGACTCAGTTGCCTAATTCCGTGTGATTATTCATTACTTGATGGTCATTAAAAACGAAATTTTTGTGTTAAATAAGTAGTTTTTGTATCTTTTAAAAGAGCTTTACGGGGATTGAGAGACTCAACTGCCTAATTCAGTGTTATTTTTCTTTAGGTGTTTGTCATTAAAAACGAAATTTTTTTGTTAAATAAGTAGTTTTTGTATCTTTTAAAAGAGCTTTAATGGGATTGAGAGACTCAGTTGCCTAATTCCGTGTGATTTTTCTTTACTTGTTTGTCATTAAAAATAAAATTTTTGTGTTAAATAAGTTGTGTTTGTATCTTTTAAAAGTGCTTTACGGGGATTGAGAGACTCAGTTGCCTAATTCCGTGTGATTTTCCTTTACTTGATGGTCATTTAAACGAAATTTTTGTGTTAAATAAGTAGTTTTTGTATCTTTTAAAAGAGCTTTACGGGGATTGAGAGACTCAGTTGCCTAATTCTGTGTGATTTTTCTTTACTTGGTGGTCTTTGAAAACGAAATTTTTGTGTTAAATAAGTAGTTTTTGTATCTTTTAAAAGAGCTTTACGGAGATTGAGAGACTCAGTTGCCTAATTCCGTGTGATTTTTCTTTACTTGGTGGTCATTAAAAACGAAATATTTGTGTTAAATAAGTAGTTTTTGTATCTTTTAAAAGAGTTTTACGGGGATTGAGAGACTCAGTTGCCTAATTCCGTGTGATTTTTCTTTACTTGGTGGTCATTAAAAACGAAATTTTTGTGTTAAATAAGTAGTTTTCGTATCTTTTAAAAGAGCTTTACGGGGATAGAGACTCAGTTGCCTTATTCCGTATGATTTTTCTTCTTTTCAGTAAAGACATTCGATATCCTAAAAGTGTTTAATTCAAACTTTTTTAAAACTTAGAAATTTTTCAACTTTATTTATTTTTTTTCTTTTTGTACATAACTTAAAATGTCAAAATATGCTTACAGTTCTAACAATTGCGCTCTGTGATTGGTCAGAGACACGATGTGACTTTCCCACTGGTATTCTATGAACAGTTATTCACACTACCTAATCTATTGTATGTATTAAATCAGTATTTTTTACGCAGTGGACCGATAAACACATAAGTCATATCTTTAAAAAAAAGTGAAGATGGAGCATTTTAATAAAGTGTGTTTACATAACAAGATTATTGTAGCATTGAATGCTGACAAAGAGAAGTATTTAAACTTTGAAACAAGTACAGGTGGTAGCACTATTGGAAATGTATGCATGCATTGTCATGACAGTGAGGAATTAAATTTCTTTGGAATACCGAAAAAATTCAACTCTTATGTTGGTGGTTATGCGAGATTGAGATCTCCAGAGATGATTGCTCTCAAAGAGAATGCCAACATAAAAATAATCATTGATGATAGAGGACAGCTCCTTGCTACTGCTGCAGGTAACACATTACCTACTGATACATCCAATCGTCACCTTTCGGGTATTAGCATTCAACGGAAGATCAATAAAAGAAAGGCCTACTATTCTACTAATATCGTAAACCATATCTTATATACATGTCGAAACTTTTAACTTTTTAAAAATAATGTGATAATATACAGTTAAATTTACATAAAAATAAATAGTTCATTGACATAAAAAATCAATATGTAATATAAATATGAATTGATGAAAAACAAATCACAATAAAACCTTACTATCAATGATCAAAACGTCATTGATCCAAATAATAACAAAGACGAATAGAATATTCAGTCTGTTGATGAGACACCAGTAAAAATTGTGTATGACTCTAAATAGAATAATGATTATTCTACTGATTACGAACTGAGAGAAGACAATAGCTATAATATCAAGAGAGAACATGGTGAACTATTTTATGGAACAGATTCAAAATGTCCAAAGTTGATCATTGATATTAATAATGTATCATAATATATTTTTGTATTAATATTCTACATAGCATTATTTTATTAAAAATATATCATGCATTACTTTGTTATGTGTTCATTATTTGCAGAGTAAGCTAGCATATAAAATGTTTAGAATGTCTATTAAAACGTCGGAGATGTAAGAAAAGGAATTTTCATACATCTATTGTCAGACACATGGGAACAAATTCTTTCTTGAATTTACCTCCTGGATAAATAAAAAAAAAGACATTTAATTCAATAAATTATGACGAAACTCTAAGTAAGAAACAAACTCTTTCTTGAAGTTACCTCATGGATACACAATGCAGAAATTTCATTTAAGAAATTATCAAAAATTGTAAGTAAGTAGCAAATTCTTTCAAAAATATGTTTATACGTTTAAGCAATAAATATCTAAGCTTAACCCGTCTTTATTCTTCAGAATAGTTTTATTCATTTCATTAAATTATGAAGAAATTGTAAGTAAGTAACAATAGCTTTCTTGATTTCGCTTCCTGGACACAATACAGATATTTAATTCAAGAAATCATAATAAAATCACAAGTAAGTAATAAACTAGTTATTGTTTTCACCTATTTGATACACAATACTGAAATTTCATTCAAGAAATTATGAAGGAATTTTAAATAGGTAACACACTCATTTTACCTCATGGATACACAATGCAGAAATTTCATTTAAGGAATTATCAAAAATTTTAAGTAAGTAGCAAATTCTTTCTTGAATTCGCTCCCTGGGTAAATAAAAAAGACAGTTCATTAAAGAAATTATGAAAAAATTGTAAGTTAGTAGCAAATTCTTTCTTGAATTCACCTGCTGGATAGACAAAAAAGACATTTCGTTCAAGAAATTATGACAAAATTCCAAGTAAGTAACAAACTCTTTATTGTTTTCATGACTTAGATACAAGATGTAGAAACTTAATTCAAGAAATTATGATAAAATTCTCAGTAAGTAACAATTTCTTTCTTGAAGTCAACTCTTGGATACACAATACTGAAATTTAATTTAAGAAATTATGAAAAAAAAACAATTTCTTTCTTGAAGTCAACTCTTGGATACACAATACGGAAATTTCATTCGATAAATTATGAAAATATTTGTAAGTAAGTAACAAAATCTTTTTGTTTTCACCTCTTGGATATACAATAGATACTTCTTTCAAGAAATTATGAAAAAACCACACGTAAGTAACTTTTTTTTTCTTTTTATTAAAAACAATTTTCACTTAGATACACGATGTAGAAATTTAATTCAAGAAATTAGGAAAAAATTCTCAGTAAGTAACAATTTCTTTCTTGAAGTCAACTCATGGATAAACAATATGTAAATTTCATTCAAGAATTTCATAACTTAGATACACGGTGTAGAAATTTGATTCAAGAAATTATGAAAAAATTCTCAGTAAGTAACAATTTCTTTCTTGAAGTCATCTCTTGGATACACAATACGGAAATTTCATTCAAGAAATTGTGAAAATATTTGTAAGTAAGTAAAAAACTCTTTATTGATTTAACCTCTTGGATATACAGTACAGATACTTCATTCAAGAAATTATGAAAAAATCGCAAGTAAGTAACTTTTTCTCTTTTTCACAAACAATTTTCACTTAGCTAAATGATGTAGAAATTTAATTCAAGAAATTATTGAAAAAATTCTCAGTAAGTAACAATTTCTTACTTGGAGTCAACTCTTGGATACCTAATACGGAAATTTCATTCAAGAAATTATGAAAAAAATTGTAACTAAGTAGCAAATTCTTTCTTGAATTTACCTGTTAGACAAACAGAAAAAACATTTCGTTCAATAAATTATGACAAAATTCTAAGCAAGTAACAAACTCTTTATTGTTTTCACAAGTTAGATATACGTCGTAGAAATTAAATTCAAGAAATTACTAAAAAATTCTCAGTCTAAGTAGCAAATTCTTTCTTGAATTCACCTGTTGGATAAACAAAAAAAACATTTCGTTCAATAAATTATGAAAAAATTCTAAGTAAGTAACAAACTTTATTGTTTTCACTAGTTATATATACGACTTAGAAATTAAATTCAAGAAATTATGAAAAAATTCTCATTCTAAGTAGCAAATTCCTTCTTGAATTCACCTGTTGGATAAACAAAAAAAAAACATTTCGTTCAAGAAATTATGACAAAATTCTAAGTAAGTAACAAACTTTATTGTTTTCACGAGTTAGATATAAGATGTATAAATTAAATTCATGAAATTATGAAAAAATTCTCAGTAAGTAACCATTTCTTTCTTGAAGTCAAATCTTGGATACACAATACGGAAATTTCATTCAAGAAATTATGAAAATATTTGTATGTAAGTAACAAACTCTTTATTAGTTTCAACTCTTGGATATACATTACGTATACTTCATTAAAGAAATTATGAAAAAATCGCAAGTAAGTAGCTTTTTTTTTCTCTTTATCACAAACGATTTTCACTTAGCTACGCGAGATACAAATTTAATTCAAGAAATTATGAAAAAATTCTCAGTAAGTAACAATTTCTTTCTTGAAGTCAACTCTTGGATACACACAATAAGGAAATTTCATTCAAGAAATTATAAAAATATTTGTAAGTAAGTAACAAGCTCTTTATTGATTTCACCTCTTGAATATACAGTACAGATACTTCATTCAAGAAACGTGATTAAACACATTTTGAAACTACATGCTATTTGTATGCCTTTCCTTGGCACCTTTCCAAACGAGCGGGGATTCCCCACTGGTTCCTACACATTGCAAAAAAATGAGCAGTACGAAAACTCCACGTTTTCAACCAGACTGGTTTTTAGGGACCAATCAGGAGAGATATGCAAAGTCGACATGGCTTTATTTAATTTTTTTAAGGTTCATTTAGACGAGGTTACGTGCGCGCACGTAACCTCGTCTAAATGAAAAAAATGAAATAAAGCTATGTCGACTTTGCATGTCTCTCCTGATTGATCCCTAAAAAACCAGTCTGGTTGAAAACGTGGAGTTTTCGTACTGCTCACTTTTTTGTAATGTGTAGGAACCACTGGGGAATACTCGCTCATTTGGAAAGGTGCCAATAAAAGGCTTGAAAATAGCATGTAGTTTCAAAATGTGTTTAATCAGGTTTCTTGAATGAAGTATCTGTACTGTATATTCAAGAGGTGAAATCAATAAAGAGCTTGTTGCTTACTTACAAATATTTTTGATAATTTCTTGAATGAAATTTCCTTATTGTGTGTATCCAAGAGTTGACTTCAAGAAAGAAATTGTTACTTACTGATAATGTTTTCATAATTTCTCTAATTAAATTTCTACATGGTGTAGCTAAGTTAAAACTGTTTGTGATAAAGAGAAAAAAAAAGCTACTTACTTGCAATTTTTTAATAATTTCTTGAATGAAGTATATGTACTGTATATCCAAGAGGTTAAACTAATAAAGAGATTGTTACTTACTTACAAATATTTTCATAATTTCTTGAATGAAATTTCCGTATTGTGTATCCAAGAGTTGACTTCAAGAAAGAAATGGTTACTTACTGAGAATTTTTTAATAATTTCATGAATTTAATTTCTACATCGTATATCTAACTCGTGAAAACAATAAAGTTTGTTACTTACTTAGAATTTTTTAATAATTTCTTGAACGAAATGTCTTTTTTGTTTTTTTTTGTTTATCCAACAGGTGAATTCAAGAAAGAATTTGCTACTTAGACTGAGAATTTTTTAATAATTTCTTGAATTTAATTTCTACGTCGTATATATAACTCGTGAAAACAATAAAGTTTGTTAATTAATTAGAATTTTGTCATAATTTCTTGAACAAAATGTTTTTTTTTGTTTATACAACAGGTGAATTCAAGAAAGAATTTGGTATTTAGACTGAGAATTTTTTCATAATTTCTTGAATTTAATTTCTACGACGTATATCTAACTTGTGAAAACAATAAAGAGTTTGTTACTTGCTTAGAATTTTGTCATAATTTCTTGAACGAAATGTCTTTTTTGTTTGTCCAACAGATAAATTCAAGAAAGAATTTGCTACTTAGTTACAATTTTTTTCATAATTTCTTGAATGAAATTTCCGTATTAGGTATCCAAGAGTTGACTCCAAGAAAGAAATTGTTACTTACTGAGAATTTTTTCAATAATTTCTTGAATTAAATTTCTACATCATTTAGCTAAGTGAAAATTGTTTGTGAAAAAGAGAAAAAAGTTACTTACTTGCGATTTTTTCATAATTTCTTGAATGAAATATCTGTACTGTATATCCAAGAGGTGAAATCAATAAAGAGTTTGTTACTTACTTACAAATATTTTCATAATTTCTTGAATGAAATTTCCGTATTGTGTATCCAAGAGATGACTTCAAGAAAGAAATTGTTACTTACTGAGAATTTTTTCATAATTTCTTGAATCAAATTTCTACATCGTGTATCTAAGTCATGAAATTCTTGAATGAAATTTCCATATTGTGTATCCATGAGTTGACTTCAAGAAAGAAATTGTTACTTACTGAGAATTTTTTCCTAATTTCTTGAATTAAATTTCTACATCGTTTAGCTAAGTGAAAATTGTTTTTAATAAAGAGAAAAAAAAAGTTACTTACTTGTGGTTTTTTCATAATTTCTTGAAAGAAGTATGTACTGTATATCCAAGAGGTGAAAAATAAAATATTTTGTTACTTACTTAAAAATATTTTAATAATTTCTTGAATGAAATTTCTGTATTGTGTATCCAAGACTTGACTTCAATAAAGGAATTTTTTTTTTTTAATAATTTCCTAAATGAAATTTCTGTATTGTGTATCCAAGAGTTGACTTCAAGAAAGAAATTGTTACTTACTGAGAATGCTTTCATAATTTCTTGAATTAAATTTCTACATCGTGTATCTAAGTCATGAAAACAATAAAGAGTTTGTTACTTACTTGGAATTTTGTCATAATTTCTTGAACGAAATGTCTTTTTTGTTTATCCAGCAGGTGAATTCAAGAAAGAATTTGCTACTAACTTGCGATTTTTTCATAATTTTTTTAATGAACTGTCTTTTTTATTTACCCAGGGGGCGAATTCAAAAAAGAATTTGCTACTTACTTAAAATTTTTGATAAATCCTTAAATGAAATTTCTGCATTGTGTATCCATGAGGTAAAATGAGTGTGTTACCTATTTACAGTTCCTTCATAATTTCTTGAATGAAATTTCAGTATTGTGTATCCAATATGTGAAAACAATAAAGACTTTATTACTTACTTGCGATTTTATTATGATCTCTTGAATTAGATATATGTATTGTGTCCAGGAAGCGAATTCAAGAAAGCCATTGTTACTTACTTACAATTTCTTCATAATTCAATGAAATGAATAAAACAGTTCTGAAGAATAGAGACGGGTTAAGCTTAGATATTTATTGCTTAAACGTATTAACATATTTTTGAAAGAATTTGCTACTTACTTACAATTTTTGATAATTTCTTAAATGAAATTTCTGCATTGTGTATCCATGAGGTAATTTCAAGAAAGAGTTTGTTGCTTACTTAGAGTTTCGTCATAATTTCTTGAATGAAATTTCTTTTTTTTTATTTATCCAGGAGGCGAATTCAAGAAAGAATTTGTTCCCATGTGTCTGACAATAGATGTATGCAAATTCCTTTTCTTACATCTCCGACGTTTTATTAGACATTCTAAACGTTTGATATGGTAGCTGACTCTAAAAATAATGAACACATAACAATGTAATGCATAATATATTTTTAATGAAATAATGCTATGTAGAATATTAATACAGAACTATATTATGATACATTATTAATATCAATGAGTAACTTTGGACATTTTGAATCTGTTCCATAAAATAGTTCACGATGTTCTCTCTTGATATTATAGCTATTGTCTTCTCTTAGTTCGTAATCAGTAGAATAATCATTATTCCATTTTGAGTCATACACAATTTTTACAGGTGTCTCATCAACAGGCTCAATATTCTTTTCGTCTTTGGTATTATTTGGTTCAATGACTGTTTGAGCAATGGCAGTAACGTTTGCTGGTGCTTTGTTTTTCATCGATTCATCTTTATATTACATCGTGATATTTTCTGACAATGCCCTTTTTATTTTTCTGGCAATTTCACTGTCTATTATCACATTATTTTTAAACAGGTAACAGTTTCGGCATGTAGACAAGATATGGTTTACGATATTAGTAGAAGAGTAGGCCTTTCTTTTATTGATCTTCCGTTGAATGCTAATACCCGAAAGGTGACGATTGGATGTATCAGTAGGTAATGTGTTACCTGCAGCAGTAGCAAGGAGTTGTCCTCTATCATCAATGATTATTTTTATGTTGGCATTCTCTTTGAGTGCAATCATCTCTGGAGATCTCAATCTCGCATAACCACCAACATAAGAGTGGAATTTTTTCGGTATTCCAAAGAAATTTAATTCCTTACTGTCATGACAATGCATGCATACATTTTCAATAGTGCTACCACCTGTACTTGTTTCAAAGTTTAAATACTTCTCTTTGTCAGCATTCAATGCTACAATAACCTTGTTATGTAAACACACTTTATTAAAATGCTCCATCTTCACTTTTTTTTAAAGGTATGACTTATGCGTTTATCGTTCCACTGCGTAAAAAATACTGATTTAATACATGCAATAGATTAGGTAGTGTGAATAACCGGTCATAGAATACCAGTGGGAAAGTCACATCGTGTCTCTGACCAATCACAGAGCTCCATTGTTAGAGCTGTAAGCATATTTCGACATTTTAAGTTATGTACAAAAAGAAAAAAATAAATAAAGTTGAAAAATTTCGAAGTTTTAAAAAAGTTTGAATTAAACAATTTTAGGATATCGAATGTCTTTACTGAAAAGAAGAAAAATCATACGAAATCCGGCATCTGAGTCTTTCAATCCCCGTAAAGCTCTTTTAAAAGATACAAATACTACTTATTTAACAAAAACATGTCGTTTTTAATGACCACCAAGCAAAGAAAAATCACACCGAATTAGGAATCTGATTCTCTCAATCCCCGTAATAATCTTTTAAAAGATAAAAAAACTACTTATTTAACACAAAAATTTCGTTTTTAATGACCACCAAGTAAAGAAAAATCACACGGAATTAGGCAACTGAGTCTCTCAATCCCCGTAAAGCTCTTTTAAAAGATACAAAAACTACTTATTTAACACAAAAATTTTGTTTTTAAAGACCACCAAGTAAAGAAAAATCACACAGAATTAGGCAACGGAGTCTCTCAATCCCCGTAAAGCTCTTTTAAAAGATACAAAAACTACTTATTTACCACATAAATTTCGTTTTAAATGACCATCAAGTAAAGAAAAATCACACGGAATTAGGCAAGTGAGTCTCTCAATCCCCATAAAGCTCTTTTTAAAGATACAAAAACTACTTATTTAAAAGAATAATTTTGTTTTTAATGACTACAAAGTAAAGAAAAATCACACGGAATAAGGAAACTGTGTCTCTCAAACCACGTAAATCTCTTTTAAAAGATACAAAAACTACTTACTTAACACAAAAATTTTGTTTTTAATGACCACCAAGTAAAGAAAAATCACACGGAATTAGGCAGTTGAGTCTCTCAACCCCCGTAAAGCTCTTTTAAAAGATACAAAAACTACTTATTTAACACAAAAATTTCTTTTTTAATGAACACCAATTAAGGAAAAATCACACGGAATTACGCAAGTGAGTCTATCAATCCCCGTAGAGCTCTTTTAAAAGATAAAAAAAATACTTATTTAAATCAAGAATTTAGTTTTTAATGACAATCAAATGAAGAAAAAACCCAAGGAATTAGGCAACTGAGTCCCTCAATCCCTGTAAAGCTCTTTTAAAATATACAGAAACTACTTATTTAACACAAAAATTTAGTTTTTAATGACCAACAAGTAAAGAAAAATCACACGGAATTAGGCAACTGAGTCTCTCAATCCCCGTAAAGCTCTTTTAAAAGATACAAAAACTACTTATTTAACACAAAAATTTCGTTTTTAATGACAAGCAAGTAAATAAAAATCACACGGAATTAGGCAACTGAGTCTCTCAATCCCCGTAAAGATCTTTTAAAAGATAAAAAAACTACTTATTTAACAAAAAAATTTAGTTTTTAATGACCAACAAGTAAAGAAAAATCACACGGAATTAGGCAACTGAGTCTCTCAATCCCCGTAAAGCTCTTTTAAAAAGAAACAAAAACTAATTATTTAAAAAAAAAATTTTCAATTTAATCTTAATTCTACAAAAACAGGGTTTTCCACTAAATTTTAAAAAACCTTACTTGTCTTTTTTTTTTTTTTTTTTTTTTAAATTGGGGGGAAAACCCCCCAACAATTTAATTAATTTTAATTAAAATAACACCGGCGGATTCAGCGTATAAAAAAACTCTATTACATAGCTTTCAAGCTCATATCTGCAAAAATCTGCAACTTTGTGTTTTTTTTTGCCATAAGAAAAATACAGGAATATAGAAGTTAATTTGTAAATACATCCATTTAGGAAAATAAAAGTAAAATTTTTGTGCAAATAAAAGCTACATTAACTAAAAAACGATCAGAAATTAAATAATTTTTTTTTTTTTTTTAAACTGAAAGTAAGGAGCGACATTAAAACGAACAGAAATTATTCCCTATATTAAGGGTACTGTCCCCCTCAACATCGCATCTATCTTTACTATAAAGTTTTACACTTTCACAAAACTTTTTTTTTTTTAAACAATAAAAAACTTTAGCGTAAAGAGCGAAATCTTATGATTTCAAATATATCAGACTCATCAAGTTTAGCTCTAGCGGTCAATAGCTACGTGCCTGCGACAAGTTTGCCTTGTTTTCGAAAAAGGGGGAAAACGCTCTCTAAAACTCATATAACTTTAATGAAAATCACATCATCAGATAACCCGACTATAGAATTTAAAAGCTCATATCTGATCTTTATAAAAAATCACCCCGTAAATGTCGACGGACCTATAATTATTTTAAAAAACAATCCTAAAAAAAAAACGCACTGATCTTGATAAAAAGTAAGCTTTTTTAAAAATAAAAACATTTTATAAAGTTTTACTCACACTTTTTAAGTAAATAATTTATTCATTAAATTATTGACAAGACAATTTTTTTTTTTTTTTTTTTTTTTCAGTATGGCCTGGAAGTATTTTAAAAAAAACCCCTAAAAAAAAAGGGTAATTGTTCTTTATAAAAAGGAAGCTTTTTTAAAAATCAAAACATGAAAAAATCAACATTTTATTCTAATCCCAAATTACCGATCGAAAGCTGAGCACTTTTTTCAAAAAACATCTAAAAGACCCATTGATCTCGATAAAAAATCACACCGTAAATTTCAACCTATAAGAGAATTAGAGGTTTTTTCAGCTCCTAAAAACAACAGGCTTCTAAGTGCATAAGTACCCTTAGTTCTAGTGTAAGGAAAGAATTTCTTCCTTAACTTAAGGACACGACAATTTATTTTTAATATAATAATGAGAATATTTTTTACTCACCAAAAATTGCTTAGAATTATCCATTTTTCTATGTAAATGCTTTTTACAAAAAATGCCTGTAATGCTATCTCGAATATAATCAATACATTAAAAAATCAACATTTTATTCTAATCCCAAATTGCCGATCGAAAGCTAAGTACTTTTTATCGGTTTTCTGGTTTACCACTAAAAAAAGACACTGAACTTTTGAAATTGCGTAAATCCTCTTGACAAAGAGTGTAATGACCGAGTGTAATGACCTGTTTACCTAACAGAAAAACCGGAAGGAACGTAAAGGCGGCAAAGTAGTACCTTGGTATATACTCAGGGACGTCTTGCTCTCCAGTTCTAAGCCGGCTTAAGCGCTTTGTGTAGACTTGAGAAGATGTGTTAGTCTCCGTCCGGCCCTGGTTCTGGGACCATTAATTTTCCTAAGGTCATAATAATTTCAATGATTTAAAGAATATGAAAATCGCAAATTGTTATGTTACGACGTTAATAAACAACTCTCGTATCGACATTTTGACGGACGAATTTAGACACTTCAAACTGGACTAATTCGAAGCTTCTGAAACTTACATTCCAGGCATAGGAAACATGATATTAGGTGATATAGAATTTATTTAATTAGACCAAAAGGATGGGATGCATAGGCAGGGAGTGGGGCTCATGATGAATAAGGAAGCCGGCAAGTCCTGTTTAAGTTGGGAAGGTATTAAAAATATAATGTTAGTCACTCATTTGATGACTAATATCGCAGGGTTAAAGTCATAGTAGTATATGCCCCTATATGACCGCCTGATGGAGATAGTAGTGACTCAGATAAATTTTACTTACAGCTGAAGGAACAAACAGACAGAATCTCAGGTAGAAATAAGGTTTTTTTATCAGGAGATTTTGATACCCAGGTTGGTAGAAATAGGAATGGATGGTATCTTGGCATAAGTTAATTTGCTGTAGGAAAACAAAACAGTAATGGTTACAGACTGTTGCAATTTTGTAGGCATAACAATCTAGTTATAACCAGTACAGTGTTTGGTCATAAAATAGCCCATAAGTTAACAAGGTATTCATATGGTGGTAAAACGGCTAGTCTTATTGATTATGTTATTGTAAACGGAAGACTGGCAGGATTGATACGAGATACTAGGGTATATAGAAGTGGTGTTATTGATGTCAAAAGTAAAGATCACCATCTAGGAGTGGCTAGAGTTAATTTAAAGCTGAAATTTAGGGATGGTAACTATCTTTCAGGAAGCTGTGACGTTGGTAGACTCCTGGATGGGAATTTGAGATAAATTTTCCCGGGAAAGTTGAATACTAAACTGGAGAGTTTAAAATTTAACAATGTAGAAGATAACTAATAATTTTAGAAAAATAGTTTTTGAAGTCGCTGATGGTGTCTTAGGGAAGAAAGTTAGAAATATTAGTGAAAATGCTTATTTTTAATCAACACGAGGAGGGGCCTGTGCAAGAATTATTTGAGTGACAGATCATATGAAAATAAGAGGCATGTAAAGAATTGGAGAATGCATTAAAATGTGAATCAAGAAGGCGTGAAGTGGTGGCCATGGATAAAATTGCTGAAGATCTGGCCTGCATAATAGTAAAATATTTCACTGGCGTGTTAATAAATTGAGAGGGCATAGCCAATTTGGACTTGTCCCAGTTAAAAATAGCAACAGGACAAAAATTACTGAGAAGGAAAGAGTTAAACAGAAATGGGCAGAACATTTTAAGAATGTACTAAACCATGATAGAGATACAGGAAAAGATATACAAAAGAATGAAAAAGTTGGTGACACTTTGGATGTGAAGGAAGATTTATTTTGTGAGGAAGAATTAGTGACAGTACTAAAAGGATTAAAAAATGATACGATCACAGAAGCTGATAGTGTGGTAAATTTTTTTTATACGTGGTGGTTGTGAGGCAAAAGATAAGTTAGAGAGAAGCTTATGAATATACTACAACTAAAAAATCATCACAGCTATGCACTAAAAACTATGCACGCTCCTCCTCCGTCCCAAACTATTCAAAGCCTCCCTCTTTACACCCTCTCAGAAAGTTACCATTTCTCTTAAATCTTTCCAAGCGACATCATCCCATCTCAACCGACAACGATCTACTTTCTATTTAGCTCTAGACGGTTTGCCAAAAAGGGCAATCTGTAATCCTATATCCACAGAAACTGCCCCAGCCATCTCAACCTTTCTCTCATTATAGCCCTAGATAGCGGGATTGAACCAAACTTTTTGTACAGCCTACTGTTGTATGTTCAGCCTAAGGTGGTAAGAGTGAGTGTGGCAACTATAGAGGTATTAGCCTGGTTTCTGTAGGAACCAAACTACTTAATATGATGATACTTTTCAGACTTTTTAGATATTTTTTAGCTGCTGCAGATAAAGTTTTAAGGGAATAACAAAGTGGCATTAGAAAGGGCAGGGGATGCATCGACCAAATTTTCACTCTTAGATTAATAAATGAGAAGTGCCCACGTCATTAAACACCTTTAGTCCTCAGTTTTATAGATTATGAGCTAGCATTTGATTGAACCAATAGAAGAGTTTTAGCAAAGGTCCTATCTTTGTATACTATACCACATAAATACATTAAAATGATTAGTGCAAGGTATGTGAATAAAATGGCTGTAGTTAAGGTAAAAAGTGGGTTAAGTAGTTGGTTTCATATTAAATATTAAGGCTATGTTCTATTCCCAATTATATAAATCACTTTGATGAAATTTGTCCTAAGGAGCACAGCAAAGGCAATGGGAGAACATGGAATCAAATGGGGAAGTAAAACTCTCCTTGACTTATGTTATTCTGATGATTTAAGCATCCTAGATGAAAATCTTAGCATAATGAATGAACTTTTATAGGTTTTATGAGTTTAGGGTGCAAGAAAAGGTTTACAAATTAATGTCAGGAACACTAAGTTGCTAAGATTAGGAATAAGTAAAGGTGAAGAACTGATGCTAGGTAATAAGAAGATGCGTCAAGTGCAGCTTCACTTTCCCAGGTAGTATTATTGGTAAAGATGGTGAGTGCAGTGAAGATATTAAAAGTATAATAGCCAAGGCCCAGGGTAATTTTTCACAGTTAAAAAAAGTCTGGAAGAATAACAAGAAAAGTCTGCAACCAAAATTAGAATATTGGAAGCTACACTGATGATTGTGGTCAAGTATGGTTCTGAAGCTTGGGCGCTCCAAAAAAAACGAATGAGAAGCTGCTAGATGTTTTCCAGAGAAATTGCCAATGAATTATTTTTGGTACCTGACTGAATGACCGTATCTCAAATAGCAAGCTACACAAAAAATATCGTTCAATACTAATTCCTAGGGCTATAATCAGAGAAAGGATGAGATGGCTAGGACATGTTCTGTGGATGACAAATTGACAAAGACTGCCCTTGGCAGCCAACCGTGTAGGGTCAAACAAAAAGCGGGTTGTACCCAAATGAGGTGTTTGATGTCATAAGGAAAGATTTAAGAGAAATGGCAACTTCTTCTGATATTTCACATTCTTCGTAAGGTTGTAATAGGATGTAATCCTTCCAATTTCGTAAAAAGGATATTTAACATCCTCAAATAATCCGCTTTTTAACAAAGCAGCACTTGTAGAATCCTAATGGAGGATTCCTCTGTCATGCAATTTAACTCTTATAACCTTCAAACTAGTTATGATGCTCACAATAATTTAATTATCATCAGAATCGACCTCCAAATTGGTCTGGCGTCTTTTTTGGTAATATCCAAGTTTCAACAATTACTGAATTTTTAACAGTTTATCTAAAAGTCTGCACTCTTCTTGAAAATATCCATTTCACTAATTTTTATGTTAGCCTACAGCAATGTATGTTAAAATAAAAGAATATTGGTCATGTTTTCAAAATATCTTAAATAAGGCAAGTCAGTTTTATCCACAATATGAACACGTCTGATGACAAAATCAGTGCCTTAGCCACTTTGCCAGCAAAAGCTTCAAATTGTTCTATCCCAAAGATTCCAAACATGCCTATTGTTTTGTGAAAACAACCTTTCAAGCCGTGGTGGTGCAAAGAATGTGTAAAGACTGTAAAAGACAAAAAGAAAACGAGAAAACCCTTAAAAAAATATATCCACACAAACAATTTTACTTTTTAAATAGGCTTCAGCCAAAGTTAAACTTGTCTATAGGAAGGCAAAGAGGCAATGTTGGCATAATTTTAGATCTCAAATAAATTTTCTAACTGCTTCGGAATCAATCCATCATTTAATAAGTGAATTAAATGGTTATATTATAACAACTCCTTGCATGACTTAGGCCTAATGATTTAGAACAGGCCATTATAATCTAATGTACAAAAAGCTAGGATCTTCACTAAGATGCTTCAGAAAGTGATGATAGTATCCTCTCAACTTGCATGGCTTACTGTGTTCTCCCCTCCAAAGCAAGTTCTAAACATTACTTCTAAAACCTTTTCCTATTTCTGAACTCCTTGAAGCCATTCTTTGCTTGGATTTGAATTCAAGACCTTGACATGATGAAATCCATCTGCCATGGATTACTGAATCTTCCCCTCCTTTTAAAGACACTTCTAAGTATTTACAATCAATTCTGACATTACCATAATTGTCCTAATTTATGAAAGAAAGCCATTGTTTATCCCGTTTTAAACCAAATAAACTTAGCTAAGATCCTTTTTTCTGTGAACCAATCTCAGTTCTATGAAGTGTTGGTAAAGCATTTGAACATAAATTCAAAAGGCAGCTGAATGGTTTGGTGAGATTAATAATCTGGTTCTTAAAATTCAGCAGACTTTAGAAGGGACTACAGCTCTCTGAATAACTAGCCAGGCTAGTTTTTGGTGTAAAAGTTTATTATATAATATAGAAACCCTATTAGCTGTGCTATTAGACTGGTCAGATGCTTATGAATATTGTTCTTCAAACACATTCTTCATAGTTCTAATAAGTTTCCAGAATTGATTAGCAGATGAGTCATTCAAGTCCCAAATAGATAATAACAAAGATGCTAGTCAGGTTAAAATAAGAAGCTTTACCTTGAAGGACAATCTTCAGCATCTTGCTATTTAACCTCTACGTTTATGAATTGAGTCTCCTCACTTCATTTTCTGGTATATATCATGACATCATTATTTGGAAAGCTCATAAAGATTATACTAGTTTATTCTGGGATGTCCAACAGGATATGAATACATTGTCTACTTGAATTGAGGTTTTATACTCCCTGTGGCAGTATTCAGAAACAGCGCAATTGTCTTTACAAGACATAACTATATGTACCCTTCAGAACTTCATGAAAAGAATACTCCTGCTTCATCTGAGAATTCTACAGAATTTCTTGGAATTATTTTGCACACAAACTCAAAATAGCATGAAAAT
Organism: Artemia sp. Qi Xiang Cuo; assembly: GCF_049724085.1. Taxonomy (NCBI): domain Eukaryota; kingdom Metazoa; phylum Arthropoda; class Branchiopoda; order Anostraca; family Artemiidae; genus Artemia; species Artemia sp. Qi Xiang Cuo. The sequence continues at coordinate 55,856,218 of NC_142800.1, forward strand.
ATTTCCTATTTAAGAATTAGTACACTTATAAGAATTTTCTAATAAAAAAATGGTGTCATTGAAAAGGGGTTCCATTCCAACAATTCTGTTTGATTTTTATAAATTTGCATTATACTTAAAATGGTGTCCAAAAGTATATTTTCATTTGTGAATCATCCATCTCCCCTATTCAATTTCTTTGATGCACTATAAAACTTTGCCATTGGTATTATTGGACTGGACAAACACACTCATTGTCTTAACTTAGACCACTCTGAATGATAGAGGATATGTGCAATGTAATAGATATTTATCTCGAAGTGTCAAGGTTATGATAAGAAAAACATTATTTTTGCACATATCAAAAGATGACTCTATGTATGTTAATTTTGTTTCTGATGGGGCAAGTGTCCTATAACCACCTCCAAGTTGGGTAGATAGCTCCCTATTTGCACTCTCCAACTTAGGAGATGAGCCCTTTCTACTCCATTCTCCTAAGAGGAGAGCTCCTAAGATGGGCTCATCTCATAAGAAGTTAGTTAACAAAAGGGTAGCTATCTATCCAACTTGGAAATGTTGATTGGAAACTGGCCCTGGCAGAAACAAAATTAACAGATATAGTCTTCTTTGATATATGTAATGTACAAAAGTAATGTGTTCAAATCATAACCTTGAAACTTAAACACTTATCTATTCCATGGAGGACAAAGCTCTATACAAGCTCTAGAAGCTCTTGTCATACAGCAGGAGGGAGAGTTCACTTATTCATCAATAATATGAAAAAATAAATAAAAAAAAAACAGTCTCCATCATGTGACAAAAAAAAGCTCTTGTTGAATAAATGGGCTCTCTACCTCCTGCAGTATGACAAAGGATATTACCCAGAAAAGAAAGTACAAAGAATATATTATTAGGGTTATTTATGGGTTTTCCAGGGTAGGGATTTGGGGTGTATTGTCTGGATAATGACTAGTATGATTAAAAGGAACATAAATGAGGAATCTATTGGTTTTACTTTTATTCTATTAAGATTGTCTTCAAAAAAGCTGTAACTCTCCACTATTATCTGGAGCTTCACTCTGTTCATCAACACTTGTACGCTATTCAGGATTTAACTTTGAAAGAGACCAAATGATATTTTAAAAGTAGGGTGAATATATAGCCTAAAAGATTCTACAATTGACACAGGGACAAGTCCAACATACCAATTGATTTTTCTTTTTTTTCATGATCTTTCCAAATGTAATACCGTAGAATGGGGTAATTTTGAATGTTAGGGGTAACTTTGGACAAAATCAGTAACAAACAATGAGCACTCTCTTTAAGAGAACAGCAGATTTACTCAATTGTACTTGTTACTAGATTATTGATAGATGACATCTTAATCAGTTGGTAATTCTTGCAGTCAGGTTAAGATGAAATCTTAGCTTTTTATTCACAAGAGAATTTGAGCTGTCCGAAATTGTCAAAAAGTGCTAAAAGTCAGTTACCCTTTTTTACTTAGATAGACTAAAATAGGCCTTTCAATCTGACATTTTTCTGTAGCTGAGAAGCCAAATGGTTAGGTTTTAAGGTTAAATCATTTCCTTATTCCATAGATTCAAGTTGGCAGCAGTGTTCAATGTTACCTGTTAATAATTTATTTTTCAGGGGTAACTTTAAACATATGTTGAAAGTTGCCCTTATCTATCTTTTTTATTGATTTCAATATTCTGCACTGGCCAATTGTTTAATTTTGGATTGAATTGAAGTTTACTCTGTTGTTTAGACCTTTAGAAAACCCTTTTTAATCTATTGATCCCAGGAAGTTGCAAATTAAGTTCATCTCTTCAACTATTATTGAAATATTTGATCATTCCCTAATTCCTTCAGACCTACTTTTGTTTCTTCTTTGAGGGGGGAGTCATTTGACAATCAGTAGGACAGACAAATGATTATTAAGTTACTTATAAGGGAAGATATGAAAAATTTAAAAAAAATACAATTTGCCCTCAGAAAATTAATTTTAGATAATTTAATTTAGGCCCTTTGTAATTTAATTTGATAAATTTAAAATATGATGGTTTTTAAAATATTATTTTCAGACAGACCAAATGAAATTATCTACCTACACTCAAAATGGAAACAAAAATGATGGACAAACTATTTAATCCTTGGAACTAAGCCCATCAGCATCAATGCCCTGCTGTTGCCTGTAGTAAAGACCACAAGCCTCCAGAGTATTTTTTTTTTCTTGGTCACTTTGTAGAAAAGTAATGGTTCTAAAAACTATGAAGGGGAATCATTTGATTGGAAATTCTTATGGATTTTTTTTTATGTGTATTTCTTATTTTGTTTTTATTTGTTTTAAATTGAGTCTTAATAAACAATTTTCACAATTACCCAGACCATATACAAAACCAATGAATGCAAGAAAGTGAATATAAAGAAAGGAGATGTAACAATGAGAAAGGTTTCAGAGAAATACAAGATTCCTTTGGGTAGTCTTTCTCACCAAATGGACAAAAAGCATAATAAAAAGGTGGTAAGACCAACTGTATTGACAGGACTTGAGGAAGAAGCCATCATCTCTCATTTGCTTGCATATGCTGAGTGGGGGTTTCCTGTTGATTGCTTTGAGCTGAAACTCATAGTCAAAAGTTACCTTACATCAGTTGGAAATACAGTAGATTGCTTTAAGAACAACATACCTGGACAAGACTTTATCAGTTCTTTTTTAGATCAACATTGTCCAAAGCTTAGATTGAGAGCCATATCAAACTACTCCAAAAAAGAGCTTCTGTTTCATCTGAAATATTGAACCAGTACTACAACAATTTAGAGGTGACTATTCAGGATGTGCCTTTGTCAAATATTTTCAATTACAATGAGACTAACATAACAGACAACCCCAGAAAAAAGAAATGCATTGCGAAAAGAGGTGCCAAATACCCCTCCAGAATAATGAATGAAACAAAGGGAGCAATGCCCTGCAATGCAATTTGGCCCTGAGGGAGCTAGGTAGGCTGTCTCTAAGTCAGGATGGTTTGACAGTGAAATTTACTGCAACCTCTTGACATTGCTTGTTTCACTCCAATGAAAAGCTAGTGGAGGAAAATTCATGATGTCTAAAAAATAGATAACCTAAGAGAAACTGTAATGAGAAAAGACAAATTCCCTCCGCTACTGAAGCTACTCCTGAAGAGTCTAGCATCAAATACAAAAGAAAATCTAAAGAATGGCATTGCCAAATACTTGTCATGTTTCAGAGTCATGTAAGACCACCCACTTCCTGCTCAGCAAGCTCCACAAGAGGTTGTGGATAATGTCAGCAGTTTTACTGGAAGTCCTAGAAGCCTGCAGATTTGACAAATCTGTGAGGAATATCACACACACACTTCTTAGCATCACACTGGGGAAAATTATTGAGGATGCAGAAGATTCAAGCTGTGAGTCTGACATGACTAATGCATTTGAATGGGAGAGCGAGTCAGAAATGGAAGTTGATGAGTCAACAAGGGCTGGCCCTTCTACTCTGTCAAGCAAGGCAGCAGCCAAAAGTGGTTCAAATTATCCACCTAAAACTGTGGATGGACAATGGTTCATTGCAAAGTTCTTCATGCGTTGTATTTATAAGTATTTTGCAGTGTTGGAGGTGGATGCTCTTTCTTCTAATGACTTGATGAATGTGATATGCCTGCAAAAAAACAAGGATTAATCCTTCTATTTTCCCAGGGTGAAAAATTCAGCATCCATCCCTCTCAACCAGGTGGAGAGAAATCTTCCAGCCCCTCAAATCAATCATAGCCAAAAAAAAATATTTGACCATGACTTTGGTCATCTGATACTTAGCTAATTTGATCTTTTCTTCACCTTTTTATTTTTGAAGTAATATTTTATTTCTCTCAATAAACAAGTTTTTTTTACTTTCTATTTGGTGCCATATGACTTCAAACTTTTCAAACTCTTTATCAATGTTACTGATCAATTTTTTTGTGTTCAAAGTTAATAACCCCTTAATATGATTCTGAATGCCATTTTAGGATCAATGTAGCTCTCACGACATGAAAACTGGCAGTTTTGGACAGTTGCCATTCAATGCAGAATGATACATTCCTTAACTGCCAAAAATTTTTAGTAAATACCAATCCAATCTAAAATACCAATCATCGTATCGACATTTTGACTGACGAATTCAGACAATTCGAACTGGATTTATTAGGAGTTTCAGAAACTCATATCCCAGGGGTAGGAAACCTGACTTTAGGTGATATAGAATTTGTTTACTGAGGCAGGAAGGATGGGGCACGTAGACAGGTAGTAGGGCTCATGATGAATATGGAAGCTGGAAAGTCTTATTCATGGTGGGAAGGTACTAATAATAGGGAAGAAATTGTTTATTTTATGACTAGAAAGTTCAGGTTATCAGTTATAGTAGTATATGCCCCTGTAGAACCAACAGACTGAGATACTAGGGACTCAGATGAATTTTACTTATAGTTACAGGAGCAAATAGACAAGGTCCCAGGTAGAAATATTACGCTATTGCTGGGAGATTTTAATGCCCAGTTTGGTAAAAATAGGGATTGATGGTATCCCAGCCTAGATCAATTTGGTGTAGGAAAAGAAAACAGTAATGGATACAGACTGTTGCAATTTTGTAGGTATAACAATCTAGGTATAACAAGTGCGGTGTTTGATCAAAAAATAGCCCATAAGTTAACATGGTATTCACGTTATGGCAAGACAGCAAACCTAATGGATCACTTTATTGTGGAACAAAGACTGGAAGGATCATTACAAGATACTAGGTTACATAGGAGTGCCGTTATCGATGTTAAAAGTAAAAGTCACCATCTAGTAGTGTCAAGGGTTAATTTAAAGCTGAAATATCGGAAGGGTAACTACCTCCCGGGAAGTTATGATGTTGGTAAACTCCAGGATGATAATTTGAGAGAAACTTTCCAGGAACAGTTGAATACTAAACTTAAGAGTTTAAAATTTGATAATGTGGAAGATGGTTGGAATAATTTTAAAAAAATAATTTATGAAGTTGCTGAAGGTGTTTTAGTGAAGAAATCTAGGACTGCAGCTAAGAATATCTGCGAAAAAGATTTATGTTTAATAGAAAGAAGACAGGACTTGTACAATAATTATCTGAGTGGTAGATCATATAGAAACAAAAGGAATGGAAAGAGAAGAAAGAAAGCATTAAAATATTAAGTAAGGAGGTGTGAAGTGGAGGCCATGGATAAAATTGCCGAAGATCTGGAAGATGCAGCTAGACGGCATAATAGTAAAATATTGTACTGGCACGTTAACAAATTGAGAGGGATTAGTCAATCCGGACTTGGCCCAGTTAAAGATAGGAATGGGGTCGCAATTAGCGATAAGGAAAAAACTAAAGAGAGATGGGCCAAACACTTTGAGAACTTGCTTAACCAAGATAGAGTTGCAGGAAAAAATATAGAGGAAAATGAAAAAGTTTGTGATACCTTGGATGTGAAGGAAGATTTGTTTTGTGAGGAGGAATTAGCAACAGTACTAAAAGGATTAAAGAATAATAAGGCTCCAGGTGCTGATAGGGTGGTAAATGAGTTTCTTAAATATGGTGGCTCTGAGGTTAGAAATAAGTTATTGAAGATTATGAATATGATTTTTGAAAAAGGGGAAGTACCTAACGATTTTAGGAAAACCTTAATTAAGCCACTATATGATAAAGGTGATAAAAGTGATTGTGGTAATTATCGAGGCAATAGTCTGGTCTCTGTGGGAAATAAATTTCTTAGTAATATGATACTTTTTAGACTGAGAGATGCCATAGACAAAGTTTTAAGAGAAGAGCAGTGCGGTTTTAGAAAAGGTAGAGGATGTGTCAACTAAATTTTCACTCTTAGGCTAATAATTGAGAAGTGCCTGAGTTTTCAAACACCTTTGGTCCTCAGTTTTATTACGTTTCAGTTTTATTATTAGTTTCAGATTACGAGCAAGCGTTCGATTCTGTCGATAGAAGAGCTTTAGTAAAGCTTTTATCCTTGTATGGTATACCAGACAAATACATTAATGTGATCAGTGCTATGTACGAGAATAACACTGCTGCGGTTAAGGTAGGAAATGAGGTTAGCAGCTGGTTTTGCATTAAATCAGGAGTTAAGCAGGGTTGTGTTCTATCACCCTTTATATGGATTATTTTGATGGACTTTGTCTTAAGGAGTACAGGAAAGGCAATGGGAGACCACGGAATCAAATGGGAAGGAAAAAGTCTCAAGGACATGGATTATGCTAATGATTTAAGTATCCTAGATGAAAGTGTGAGCAAAATGAATGACGTTTTAGAGGTTTTGCGAGTTCAGGGTGCTAGAATTGGTTTGAAAATTAATGTTAGGAAGACTAAGTCACTAAGGCTAGGAATAAGTGAAGATGAAAAGGTGACGTTGAGTAATGAAAAGATTGATCAGGTGGGCAGCTTCACTTATCTTGATAGGATTATTAGTAAAGATGGTGGGAGCAGTGAAGATGTTAAAAATAGAATAGTCAAGGCTCGGGGTGTTTTTACACTGTTAAAACAAGTCTGGAAGAATAGAAAGATAAGTCTGCAAACCAAGATTAGAATATTAGAAGCCCCAATAATGACAGTGGTCAAACATGTCTCTGAAGCATGGCCGCTCCGAAAAGCGGATGAAGATTTGCTAGATGTTTTCCAGAGAAATTGCTTAAGGATTGTTCTGGGTACCTGGCTGACTGACTGTATTTCAAACAATAGACTGTGCGAAAGGTGTGGTTCAATACCGCTCCCTAGGGCTATAATGAAAGAAAGGTTGTGGTGGTTAGGGCACGTTGTGCGGATGAAGGATGACAGATTGCCGAAGGTTGTTCTTTTCGGGCAACCATCTAGGGCTAAACGGAAAGCAGGTCGTCCCCGTCTGGCATGGTAGGACGTCATAAAGAAAGATTTAAAGGATCTGGGAACTTCGTGGGCGGGTGTAAAAAGGGAGGCTTTGAATAGAGTGGGGTGGAGGAGGATCGTGCGAAGCTGTGTTGGCCTCAGGCGGCTTGGTGCTGCGGTGAGTTATTAGTAGTAGTAGTAAAGAAAATTATTACAAAATAACCTTGATTTTTCACAATTTTTAGTTCAAAGTTACCCTTTTCTACTGTACTCAATTTACTTGCAAATGTACATTTTCCCCTGATGGTCCCTCATATAGCCTACATGTAGGATGTTTCTATCAATTAGATTACCATGCTTCTATCCATTATTATCTAATTTTTAAGCCATTCCAAATAATATTTTGGTAAATTATGTAGCCTGCTCAATCACATCCAGATATAAATTCTATGATAAGGAAATAACTGGTTTAATATAGGGGCTATAACATATGACTAGATTGGAAATGATGGAGAAATAGAGAATCCCCCTAATGGGCAAATATATAACCTGAATTGGTATATTTAGGGGTTGGAGTAAAGTTCACTTAAAAGGAAAGAAAACCCTTTTCTAAAGATGGATGGTATTGTAGATGCAATGACAACATTAATTTCTTCCAGTTTATGACAAAAGTTCATTTCCAACACAAATGAATGTTAAATTTGTTACATGAAAGTGGACTGATTATCATATCTTGACAAGCATAAAAAAAAGGAATCAAGTAGGGTAAAGGTACCAATGATTTGACAGTACAATTTTGGAACCACTGTTGAAATTTTCCTTCAAAACAGGTAACTCTGCTTAGTTGTGACTTGGAACCCCATCTTTTGAAGCTGTCATTACATTTTGACAATGCAAAACATCAATACTATATCCAATACACTGAGATAAGAAAAGAATATTCAATTCAATCAATTTATGTTCAAACTGTCATTACTTGGTTATTTTTTAGCAAAAATAGTTGGGATCAGCACCAATGCATCAAAATACATCTGATCTTCTCTAAAATGTAGCCACGTTGGCTTCTTCGTGATAAAATCAAATTAAAATGACAGCTAATATTATATTGACAAAACTATGTTCCAAGTGTCGAAAAATTCTTGTCTGATGTAGTGGAATACAAGGCTGACAAAAATTTTCCTTCAGCCAAATTCAAACGTAGATATTAGCTTCAATGATGAGAATAATTTCTTTTGAGAATATCTTGTAGTAACCTTGTCAAATTTTTTGACAGACAGCAACAGGCCCTGTCAAAATATAGGTGACTCTGTCAAAACTTCACTGAACATGTAAAACAGATGAGAAACAATTAGTGTCAAAATCCAAGAGTCCTTTGACGAAAACAGTTGTCAAATTTATGGGTATTTTCTCAACAAGAGATTTTCATGATTATTATTTCTAATAATATTTCACATGAAAAAAAAAACATAAAAAAAAAGGGTTTTATTAAATTGTACTTTTACTGACTTGATGCTAAATTTTGACATTATCTGAGGAACTACCACTTGGCCTCACACCATGTTTATATTTTTAAGCATTTGAGTTGGTTGATCACAACATCCTAATTTGTTTATCACTGAATAACTTTGAAGTTGACTGGTGTACTTCATATTTTTAAGCATTTGAGTTGGTTGATCACAACATCCTAATTTGTTTATCACTGAATAACTTTGAAGTTGATCCTCTCTTAGTAAGTATTTTCTTTCAAATAGATCCCAAGTTGTAAAATACAAAATGTTCTCTCTGATCCTCTCCCTACTTGGTGCAGAATTTTTTAAGGAACCTTGTTAGGCCTACTCTTATGTCTAGTATTTGTTCATGAAATTGGTAGGAGATTCCCTCAAAGGTATTAATGTGTAGATTACCTGCTGATGCTTGAAATATGTCACAGAAATATCAAAAGTAGCCCCATCAAAATCCTATCCATGTTTAGAACAAGGCTAAGAATTTACATACTAATGTAAATTCCACTAAGTCAATTATAAGAACAATAAACTTCTTGAAATTTGTGAAATCCACTCCCAGTTTTTTAGACCCTATCCCACCTAAAATTTTAATGAAACATGTTAAACTCCTTGGTGTCACAAATCTCTAATAATCTTAAGTTGAACATGCATATTTCAAGGATTCTGGACTTTGCAGACAAAGGATAGTCAAAACTAAAATTTTTAAAGTGGATTAAGATGGCAGATTAACTTTTAAATTACCAAATGTTGACAGCATTTTCACTGTGAACACCAAAGATATCTTTGCTGGACCATTAGAGCCGAGAGGAACTGGACCATTCCAGATAGCATTTGGAGATACTATTCTTGTGGCCAATATGCGAAAATGTGAGAAAAAAGGCATATGACCTAGGTCACATGATTACACTCCATATGACTATCCAATTTTGTTCCTATATCTGAGACAATTTTTTCAGTTTTTTGCTTCCACTTTCTCAATAGGGTTTTCTATGTTTACAAATTAAACAAAGTTGAAGAGAAATAAAGTAAAAATAATAGGCATGTCAAATGCACAAGGATCTGCCCACAAGTGTTCCCCGAGTATTTTGACACCTGTTGAATTGGGTTCCAACTAATGTCAAAAACAGGTAACTTTTTTGTTCTATCAAATTTGTAAGTGAAAACAGTCCAATGTCAGAAAATTGGAATTTGGTATCCTTTTCTGATAAAACTTCAGACTCCCGAACAAACAGTAAAATTCCTAGATATTTTCTTACATACTGAAACCCTTTTCAAATCATAAGTCTTCAAGTTTGGCCTTCCAGAGTAGAAAAAAATGTGTTTTTTTTACAAAAACTGTCAAATCATTGGTGCCTTTACCCTAGACTAGACTTTTCACCTTGCCCCTATGTCAGTTATGGAATCTTGAATATATTTATCAAAAGTAATACTTAAAAATACTGTGTTTGGTATCAGTTTAGGATTTTACCCTCTAGAATGATAAGCTATGAAAAATACTTTTCAAATTCTAAATACTTACTTGGGCTATATTATTCCTTAAGGTGTACAAATAAACTTCACTCCCTAATCCTCCCTAATGGATAAATACATAGCCCAAAATATGTTTCTACACTTAGTGTATTTTCTATAGGCTAGGCAAAATCTTTCTTCATATTAATTTGAAGACAAAGAAGCATGCCAATTGCAACAAGCAGCATAAACAAAAGAGATGACCTTGTCAAAAATTCTTTGATTATATATAATCTGGGTGGTGCAAGCCTAACATTGGGGCTATTGAGAAGGAAACATTTTAAGAAAACAATTCTTACTTTATATTATGCAGAGAAATAGTAATTAGCACACTTTTAAGGCACTTCCAATACATTTTGCCACCAGCCTCTACCCCTGATGTGCAAATATATAGCTAAACTTAAATATTTCTTGTGCATGTGCCAATTGAGTTTCAGCCCATGAGTTCATAATTCCAATCAATGCTGATGAAATCAAAAAATACAAAACATATGAGAAATATAATATTTGGCTATGTATTTGCAAGTTAGGGTGATAGGGGGGTTGGGAGTAAAATACAGTGCAAGCACCTTCAAATTATATTAGTCACAATTTTTTGGTATATAATAAAGTAAGAATTGTTTTATTTGCATGCTTCATTGTCAATAGCCCTAATTCTAGTCTTACATCATTTGGGCTATGTATTTGTCCATTAGAGGGTGGAGGGCTAAAATTTATTGATATGTGTTAAGGAATTACTTAGCCTAGCCTAAGTATTTAAATTTTGTGAAGTATTCTTAATAATTCTATACTATTTCTTGCTGAAGAGGTGAGGGTAAAATTCTACTTTAGCTACTTTTAGCTATCTTGGAAAGGCATTAAGTTATGAAAATTAAACTTTCAAGGGTGGCTCTACAGGTTAAAGTATGGGTAAATTTTTTGTTGTTCATATTATTGACTAATGAATAAATTAAAAATACCACTTGATACCTTTTTCATGCTCTTTCCAAATATAACAATCATTTTTATTGGAAATGAATTTTACCCTCATCCTGGTAAATTTTTTTTTGTTCATATTATTGACTTAAAAATAAAGTAAGCATACCACTCAATGCCTTTTTTTATGCTCTTTCTAAATATAATAATCATTTTTGTCAGAAATGAACTTTCCCCCACCCATATATATACCAATTCAGGGTATATATTTGCACATTAGGGAGGGTGGGGGTAAATTTCATTTCTGATGTAGGGTGTGTTCCAGGTGGAAATTGCAATTTAATTTGTATTTACTTCAAATTTAATACAAATTAACTGTCAACCTGGAACAGTTTATCAACTAATGCCTTAATATGCATTGTAATTTATTATTAAAACATGAGTAATTTTAGTGAGGAATGAGTAAAATATGAAAAATATGAGTTTTGATCCCTTAATACCCATTATTTACTTTTAGATTGGTCATTTGCCTCCATTTTTCCCACTTTGATGATGAATGTACAGAAGTTAATTCACTAAAGATGCTAGTTAACCATATTCACAAAAATTTAATTTTTAATCATTCCAGCTGTTAATTCACTCTCACCTGGAACAAAATATTCAATTTTTATTAAATATTATTAACTTCTTGTTGTATTGGGAACATGCCTGTATATGAGAGGTAAGTTTAAACTTTCCCCCCATCCCCCTAATGTGCAAATATATACCCTGAATTGTTATATATAGGGGTGGGGGTAAAATTCATTTCCAACAAAAGTGATTATTATATTTGGAAAGAGCATAAAAAAGGCATCAAGTGGCATGTTTACTTTATTCATAAGTCAATAATGTGAATAACAAAAAATTTACTCCCACCCCTGTATATACCAATTCAAGGTATATACTTGCACATTAGAATGGATGGGGTTGGGGGAAAGTTTAAACTTACCTCTCATTTACATGAGAAATAAAATTTACCCCAACCCCCCTAATGTGCAAATATATACCCTGAATTGGTATATATAGGGGTGTTGGTTAAATTTATTTCCAAAGAAAATGATTATTACATTGGACAGAGCATAAAAAAACGCATCAAGTGGTATGTTTACTTTATTTTTAAGTCAATAATATGAACAAACAAAAATTTACCAAAGTATGTAACAGGAAGGTATTTAGAAGTACCTACCCCCACTCCTCTCTCTAGAGGGTACTGAAATTTGCCTACATGACCTATTGAAATTTTTACAAAACAATATTTTACCTTAATTTGCAGTTATGAGTTTCTTTTTCTCTAGCTTCAGTTCTGAAAATGCAATTTGTGTTATTTGAGTAGAATTTTAAGCCATATCAGTGTTTTTTTCAAAATTTAGGAAATGTATTTGCACATCTTTAAAACTTTATAAATTAGGATTGAGCAAAGTTGTGAAGCTGAAAATAATTTTGTTGTAGGGCAAACTCCAAGTTGACTATTTATGTCCATGATTCTTTGGTTTGAAAATCTTGCACAAAATATTTTTCTTTCAACAAATTTTTCTTACTGCTATTGTTTGTCTACTGAAGCTGAAATTGGTTCCCAAAATCAGCTATGTGTGCCAAGCCTTTTAGTTCTGAAAATGCAATTTCTACTATTTGAGTAGAATTTTAAGCCATATCAATGTTTGTTTTTTTTCAAAATTTAGGAAATATATTTGCATATCTTTAAAACTTTATAAATTGGGATTGAACAAAGTAATGAAACTGAAAAGAATTTTGTTGTACATCATTTATACAGAATAGGCCTATCTATTTTGCAAGGTTTCACCTTTATAACACATAGATTTTTATAGGTCATCAAAGATCAGGACCCTCTAGAGGGAGAAGGAGTGGAAGTAGGTACTTCAAAAAACCATCTCAGGACATACTTTTAGCCTGTAGACCCATCCCTGAAAGTTTCATTTTCCTTTCTGTTTTCTTCTTTTTTTACAGCAGTACAGTTATAATCCATCTTATCTTTAAGTTTCTAGCAGCAGCAGGATTTCGGACCTTTCTTGATAGTTGATGTCACTTAGGTCCTCATTCAATGGTTTCTCAATATATCAACTTATTAAAGTTTCTATGTTGGCTTATGTAAAACATTTGAATTTTCAGAAATAGAAATCGATTGCCGGGAACGCTCCTGAAAACTATCAAATGTAGGTCTAAAAAGTGCTTTTGTTGTCACTCCGATTTACGAAAAGTCACTTCTGGTGTCTTTTTTCTGTCATGCTACGCCCTAAATACCTGCATCAAGTTTATTTGTACAGTTGTTTGGAAAAAATGTAACAATGCTAAGAAATCCAAAAAAAGGAGGATTTTGTAAAGGTGGGGTGAAAAGAATTTCTACAGTAAATTCACGCCATTCAGTCAATAACTTCATTTGATAGAAGAGCTACAATAAAGATCTTATCATTGTATGATATTAATTTAAAAACTTTTTCCACAAAATAAGTTTTTCAAAGAAAAGTAAAGAACTCCATTAAACAAAAAATGAGCAAAAATAAAATCAAATAATCTACCAAGCGTGTAACTACCACAAATCAGCATCGATAAATAAATGAAACCCAAAACGAACAGAAATTACAATAATTAGCCGAGTCAAACTCAAAACGAGCAGAAATTAGCATAAGTTTGGTGCAAAACCCCTATGCCTTCCCAAGGCCAGAACAAAATTTGAACTTTACTGAAAAAATGTAAATGTTCTTACTTTTATAACTTTCATAAATCAAATAATACTAACATTTTGATTACTACATATCAGTATATGCATATTAAACGGACAATGCACATTCATTTGTATTTTTTCAGTAAAGTGCAAATTTTGTTCTGGCCTTGCGAAGGCATAGGGGTTTTGCACCCAACTTATGCTAATTTCTGTTAAAAAATAAAAAATTTCTGTATGCTAATTCAATAAAAAAAAATTTATAGGATGTGTTTGGGGGAATGATGGGCGTGGGGGTGGCTAGTTGCCCTCCAAACACTTTCGACAATTAAAAGGGCACTAGCCCTTCGAATTTCCAATCGAATGAGCATGTTTTGAAAGTTTCTACGACAACACCTTCTATAAAAACCTTATATGCCCCCAGGGCATAACTTAAAACCCTTGCCCTGAGGGTTTTGGGGATTGTCCTCCTCAAAAACATATTTTCTATCTGGAAATCAACTACGCTGAACAAAATGCTATCTCAAAATTTTGATTGGATGTGTTTGGGGGAACAATGGGCGTGGGGGGGCTAATTGCCCTCCAATCACTTTCGACTATTAAAAACGGCACTAGAACTCTCAATTTCCAATCGAATGAGCCCCTTTTGAAGTTTCTAAGACGACCATTTCCATATGAAGTGCCCAGCTCTAAAGGAAAAAAAATAATAAATAGTACATTGTGCCAACATCGTTCTTATATGCCCTCAGGGACAACTTAAAACCCTTGTCCCGAGGGTTGTGGGGGAGGGTCCACCTCAAAAACATATTTTCTATCTGGAAATCAACTAAGAAGAACAAACTGGGTATCTCGAAATTTTGATTGGATATGTTTGGGGGAGAGATGGGCGTGGGGGGGGGCTAGTTGCCCTCCAATCACTTTCGACTATTACAAAGGGCACTAGCCACTCCAATTTCCAATCGACTGAGGTCTTTTCGAAGTTTCTACGACAACTCTTTCAATACGAAGCGCCTGGCTGAAGAAAAAAAAACACATTGTGCCCACATCGTTCTCTACTTAGGCAGCGCTAGCGCGCTGCCTATGATACAGAATAAACAAATTACTTCTTATTACATTGAAGTAATACGTGCTATATACCATGACAATATTGTTACATTAAAGTAAGAAATGAGAAATGTAGCTAGTTTGATTTCAATCAGTATCTAGGCAAGGTTATGTTTTACTATTATACATGTTAATCATAATGAGGGACTTTGTACTAAGGAACACGGCAAAGCCTATGGGAGAACATGCAATAAAATGGGAATATGATGCTTTTCTTGACTTAAATTAATTTATTGAACAATCAAAACAGTTAATTTATTGAACAGTTGCCCAATCACCTGCAAGTCCTGTTGACATGCTCATTTATAAATCTTTGAATTAAAATAAACTTGGTGGAAATGATGAAAACTTTAGAACGATGGCTAATTAGAATAAAACCAAGCCTGATGGTCTTTGTTTGACGGAATATAATAATTTGCTAAATGGAATTCAAGGACAAGTAGATTTTATGCTATCAAATGGATAACATGGTTTTCAGCTAAATTGATCGTGTTACAACCTTACCTTCACTTTTTGGTGCTGAATGAAGAATCGAACGAACAGTATCTACTGATCATTTTGATCTTCACAAACTTTCTGAAAGCTTCTGATTCAATACATCATAGAATAATGTGGAATTTTGGGGGGGGGTTTTATGGAATCCTGGAAAAAGTTATAAATATGATCAAAGATGCATGACGGGCAGTTGTCTTCAGTACAAGCTGAAAAAGGGCAGACGGACTGGTTTGCTGTTTAATCTAGTGTGAGGCAAGGATGGCTCCTAATCTGATTTGCCATAATCATATACTTTGTTTTAATATGTTGCAACTTCTGTGGTGGGGTACAGTTGAACCCTCAAAGACAATTTTGTTATTGCAACTTTGCCAATGAAAGCTTCCCCTATTCATTGGATAAACGCCATGCAACGGAACATCAAGGATCTAGCTTCAAAAGCCAATCAAATGTGACAAAGACCAAAGCAATGTCAAACAATATTATCACTTTGCTAGATGCAGGTCTTAAACCTGGGAAAACTGAAATCGAAGAAGTAAATGAATTCAACTATCTAGGTAGTATAGTAGCCCAAAATGACAGTTGTGATAGAGAGATCATTCTTCGAATTGTATATCCACGTGCAGCATTCTCTCAATTAAGTCACGTTTGGAAATATAGCAAATACTGTCTGAAGATGAAACTGCACCTGTTCAACAGCAGCATAATCTCCGTATTGAAATATAGATACAAATACTTGGGCCTATCTAGAGTTGTAGAGAATAGGCTACTTGGATTTGATAACGATTCATTTAAAAAACTTATTCCACAAAATAAGTTTTTCAAAAAAAGTAAAGAACTCCATCATAGGCAGCGCAATAGCTCTGCCTAAGTAAAGAACGATGTTAGCACAATGAGTTTTTTTTTCTTGGTCTTAGACCAGGCCACTTCGTATCGAAGGAGTTTTCGTAGAAACTTCAAAAAGGGCTCATTCGATTGGAAATTGGAGTGGCTCCTGCCCTTTTTAATAGTCGAAAGTGATTGGAAGGCAATTAACACCCCTTCCACGCCCACCATTTCCCCAAACAAATCCAATCACAATTTTGAGATAGTCATTTTGTTCAAAGTAGTTGATTTCCAAATATAAATTATATTTTTGAGGAGGACACTCCCCCACAGCCCTCATGGCAAGGATTGTAAGTTATGTCCTGGGGGCATATAAGGTTTTTATAGAAAGTGTTGTTGTAGGTGCTTCAAAAAAGGCTCCTTCGATTGGAAATTCAAAGGGCTAGTGCCCTTTTTAATAGTCAAAAGTGATTGGAGGGCCATTAACCCCCCTCTCACGTCGACCTTTTCCCCAAACACATCCAAACAAAATTTTGAAATAGCCATTCTTTTCAACGTTGTTGAAAGCTATGGAAATTAGGTCTTAAAGGATGACACCCCCCCCAGCCCCCAAGGAAAGTGTTGTAAGCTATGCCCTGGGGGCAAATAAGTTTTTTTTTATAGAAAGTGTTGTCGTAGAAACTTCAAAAAGGGCTCAATTAACTGTAAATTGAAATGGCTAGCACCTTTTTTAATAGTCGAAAGTGATTGGAAGGCAACTAACACACTTTCCACGCTCACCATTTATCCAAACACATCCAATCAAAATTTTGAGATGGTCATTATGTTCAAAGTAGCTGAAAGGTCCAAAAATTATATATTTGAGGATGACACTCCCCCCCACAGCCCTCAGGGTAAGGGTTGTAAGTTATGCCCTGGGAGCATATAATTTTTTATTGAAAGCTTTGTCGTCGAGACTTGAAAAAGGTCTCTTTTGATTGGAAATTGAAAGGGCTAGTGCCCTTTTTAATAGTCGAAAGTGATTTGAGGGCAACTAACCCTCCTATCACGCCCACCTTTTCCCAAACACATCCAATCAACATTCTTAGATTGCCATTTTGTTCAATGTAGTTCAAAGTTTATAAAATTAGGTCGTTGAGGATGATAATCCCCTCAGAGCCCTCTGGGCAAGGGTTATAAGTTGTGCCCTGGGGGCATATAAGGTTTTTATAGATTGCGATATTGCAGAAACTTCAAAAAGGGCTCATTCGAGTGGAAATAAGAAGAGCTTGTGGCGTTTTAAATAGCTGAAAGTGATTGGAGGATAACTAACACCCCTCTCACACCTACCGTTTGCCCCAACACACTTAGTCAACATTTTGAGATAGCCCTTTTGTGTAACGTAGTTAAAAAGTCCGGAAATAGTGTTTTTGAGGATGGCACTCCCCCCTCAGCCCTCAGGGCAAGGGATGTAAGTTATGCCCTGGGGGCATATAAGGCTTTTTTTTATAGAAAGCTTTGTCGTAGAAACTTCAAAAAAGAATCATTCGATTGGTAATTGAAACAGCTAATGTCCTTTTTGTTAGTCGAAAGTGATTGGATGGCAAGTAACCCCTCTCTCATGCCCACCATTTTCCCAAACTCACCCAATCCAAATATTTAGATAGTCATTTTGTTAAAAATAATTGAAGGGTCCGGAAATTATATCTTTGAGGATGACAACCCCCTCATAGCCCTCAGGTCAAGGGTTGTAAGTTATGCCCTAGCGCATATAAGGTTTTTATAGAAAGCGTTGTCGTCAAAACTTGAAAAGGGCTGATTCGATTAAAAATTGAAAGGGCTAGTAGCCTTTTTAATAGTCGGAAGTGATTGGAGGGCAACTAACGCCTCTGTCACGCCCACCATTTCCCCAGACACATCCAATCAAAATTTTGAGATAGCTATTTTGTTTAGCGTAGTTGAAAGTTCTGGAAATTAGGTCTATGAGAACACCCCTCACAGCCCTCAGAGAAAGGGTTGACTTGAAGTTATCAAGTATATTGTAGTATGTTGCATTAAGACATGGCTAATTGTGGAAAGAGAAAAGCCAAGACAGATTGTCCAAGTAATTGAGAGGCAAATATTAAAATGGCTGCTGCACGGGTAAATGGTGGGAGTAAGTATGACTATCTTATTGGACACATACTTGTCCGGTTGTCAGGTTAGTCCTATGTCAATTCTAAATTCTTAGTCATCTTTGTTAAGACCATAGGCGGGCGTGCCTTGTTTGCCTCTCATTTCAGGAAATCTAACGGTCCTATGTCAATTTTAAATTATTGGTCAACATGCCTGAGACTCTAGGCAGACATGCCTTTCCAAAAACTAACTAGTTGCCTTTCCATCACTTTAGGCTATTAAAAAGGGCACAAGCCCTTATAATTTCCAATTAAATGAGCAATTTTTGGAGTTTGTACGACAACACTTTCTATAAATTACGTATATGCCCCCAGGGTATAACTTACAACCCTTGCTCCGGGGGATGTTGCGGGAGTGTTATCCTAAAAGAAATAATTTCCGGATCTTTTGATTACGTTGAAGAAAATACCCATCTCAAATTTTGATTGGATGTGTTTGGGGAAATGGAGGGCTTGAGAGGGGGGTTAGTTGCCCTCTAATCACTTTTGACAATTAAAAAGGGCACTAGCCCTTTCAATTTCCTATCGAATGAGCCCTGTTTGAAGTTACGACAACACTTTCTATAAACAATTTATATGTCCCCAGGGCATAACTTACAACCCTTGCCCTGAGGAGGTTATCATCTTCAAAGACCTAATTTCGAGAACTTTCAATTACGTTGAACAGAATTGCTATTTCAAAATTTTGATAGGCCGTGTTTGGGGAAATGATGGGCATGAGAGGGGGGATAGTTGCCCTCCAAGCCGTTTCGACCATTAAAAAGAGTACTAGCCCTTTCAATTTCTAATCGAATGAGCCCTTTTTAAAGTTTCAACGACAATGCTTTCTATAAAAACCTTATATGCCCCGAGGGCATAACTTACAAACCTTGCCTTCAGGGCTTTGGGGGGGGGGGGGAGTGTCATCTTCAAGGACATAATTTCCAGACCTTTCAATTACGTTGAAAAAAATATTCTTCTCAAAATTTTCATTGGATGTGTTTGGGGAAATGGTGGGCATAAGGGGGTGGGGGATAGTTGCCCTGCAATCACTTTTCACCGTCAAAAAGGGCACTAGCCCTTTGAATTTCCAATCGAATGAACCCTTTTTGAAGTTTCTACGACAACGCTTTCTATAAAAAGTATATGCCCCTAGGGCATAACTCACAACCCTTGCCCTGAGGGCTGTGGGGGTTTGTCGTCCTCAAAGAGATATTTTCCAGATCTTTCAACTTCGTTTAACAGAATGGCTATCGCAAAATTTTGATTGGGTGTATTTGGAAAAATGGTTAGCGTAGAAGGGGTGTTAGTTGCCTTCCAATCACTTTCGTCTATTAAAAAGGGCACAAGCCATTCCAATTTCCAATCGAATGAGCGATTTTTGAAGTTTCTACGACAACTCGTTCGATACAAATTGCCTTTGTTCAAACAAAGAAACAAATAAATAATACATTGTGCCAACATCGTTCTTTGCTGAGGCAGCGCTATTGCACTGCCTATGATTACCTATGATGTTACTCGCAATTTGATAGGATGATAGAGTATCCAACACCTATATAGAGTTTTTCCCCTTGAAGATGAGGCACTAGTAACACGATCATCCCTCAATGAGCTTTGGTCTCTTGTTCAAGCTTGTCCGACGTGGATATCAACAATTCCTACCCTATACACCACTAACCGTTGAAGGATCTAAGTCAAAGTAGTTTTTAGAAGAACTGAAGACAGACGAGGACAAACACCAAATTTCCCGTTGCAAGAAATTGCTCATTTGGACATTTGTATTTACTTTTTGTTTGTGGCTAGACACACTTGATTTTTAAGTAACAAGGAAACTGAAAATAAAATTTGTTTGGTCAAACTGCTTGAATAAAATGTTAAATAACCAAGTACATATTTTAAAATCATAAAAATTCAGAATTCAGTTCTTATGGAAAAGACTGTCATATTTAGATTCTTTACTATTCGCCAATTAAAAATCCTTCAAAATATCCTGTAAACTGTTATTATTTAAAAGTTTTTCTATCTACTTTCTAGGATGTTTTAAAAAGATAAGTTAAGCTGGAAACAGCGAAAAAAAAGATTTTGTCAAAATTTTATGGGTCTAAAGATAACACAATTTGGAAACGTTGAATGATTCGAATTATTGTTAGTCTTTTGGAAGAAGCATTTTTCAATTGCTGTATTGATGCAGGGAAAGATACTTTAGAATTACCGGATAAGCTAATTTCATATCATAATCTTAACATCCATGCATATTTCAAGTAATGTGGTACTTCAGAACTACCAGAAAAGCTAATTTCATATAAGCTCGATTGCACCTGGACGGCTATAACTACTTGGACGACTTGTAACTATGACTGCGACTGCTTGCGACTGCTACTACATCAACATGTGGCCAGGGCCGGGTTTAAAAGTTTGACGCTTCTGGCCCAAATGTTTTCTCCACTCCGCATTAAAACCATTGGGGGGAGGGTCAAGTTTTGTCAAGTATCTCCTAAGTCAATTAATAATGTTTTCCTCCTTGTTTTTTTTGTGTGAAGGTGTCTATGATGTCATCGTACGGCATCTCTTGAGTCAGCCTTTCCTCACTAGTCAGCAGGGGGTAATGACGGTAATCTGTCGTAAATGATTGATGATCTTAAGTAATTCTTCACCCAACAAAGGGTGGAAAAGGATCTTTCTCTTGTGCACTTTTTGGCAGGCACGCTAAGATAGATGTTTGGATAGATGTCAACTGCATCAAAATGACACAAAACTTTGCTAACGTCAGTTAGTCATGTTTTTTTTCCTTTATCAGTATTTTGTACCAGGAGGGTTTTCAAGTGTAAGCATTCATCTACAATCACAGGCTCAAGATCATCGGGATAAAAACTCAACAGCTCACTTGCATGCTTCGTGATTTCTGAGGCGTAATTTGCGCGGCGATGGAGCGCACTTGGTACTGTGACGATAATCACATCAATCCCGATTTATAAGAAAAAAATCACTCAGTTATAATTTATTTCGCCCCCTTGCATTTTGCACCTCTAGGCCTGGGCCTAATTGGCCAATTGGTAAATCCTGGCCTGCTTGTGAATACTTTCAGGGAACGCTGAGGAGGTTATTGAACTTTGAAACCCTAATATTAAAAAAACTTCATTTTGATGTTTTGGTACTTCGATGAAACTGCATAGTTGAGAAACAAATTGATGTTAAATTGGAGAATGTTGAAAAATTTGGAACTTTGACAATCAGAAACGAACAAAAATTAATTAAAAAATTTGCAAAACAAGAAGTTTTTCGAACATAGGTAAATACCACATATAACTAAAGATCAGCAGATATAAAAACCGATAATAATTCAAACTCAAAACGATCAGAAATAGTCCAGTAAATCTACGAAACTCTGGGACAAAACTGCAATATAAAAGATTTTTACACCGTCTTGTAGAAAAAACAATTCTGTACAACATATCAAAAGTCCCCAAGGTAAAATTCTACTTTAGTTACTTTTGGCTATCTTGGAAAGGGGTTGGGTTAGGAAAATGAAACTTTCAGGGATGGATTTACATGCTAAGGTTTGTCCCGGGAAGGTACTTTTAAGTACCTATCTCCACTCCTCCCCCCTCTATATAATGGTAAATTACTGCACATTACTAGTTGTTTTAGCTCACATTCTATCCTATATTACTATCATAATTAGGCTATAAACCACTGCTTACCTTACACAACTTCAGCTTTTAACCTTGTTCATTAAAATATATTCCAAAATCCTATTTTAAGTTAACATTCATCCCTTTAAACTTACTTACTATATAGCTGACCTGCTTGTGAAACCGGTTTGTGATGTCACAACTTTGCTTATCATAACCCCTTTAAGGGTAGCACGCAAATGCCATGGGGCAGAAGAGTGTGTTGATAAGCCATTTAAACTGTATTAATTAGGGAAAGGATTTGACAAGAGATAGCCTAGACCAGTAAAAAAAATCCAAATTGTTTTTAGAGGACAAATTATGTTATGAGAAGATGTTTTTATTTTTATAGGTCCATGCGCTCATAAAGTTTCTGTTGAGTTTATTGAAACACTAGCATGGACTTTTTGTAGTTACAGACCACAGATAAGAAGTATTATCATACAGATGTCCATCTGTCCTATCTCGCAATTATTTGAAAAAAACTACGTTTTCTAAAGAGTTAAAGAGGCTGAGTTACAAGGTCGAACCTTAAAACGTACAGGGATTAGGAGGCACAGTTGGGGGCTGCCGCCCCCAAACCCCCGCTTTCGCAGCCTTTAAATATAAAAAAAAATTTCTTTAAACTGAAAGTAAGGAGCGACATTAACACTTAAAACGAACAGAAATTATTCCGTATAAGAAAGAGGCTGTGCCCTCCTCAACGCCTCGCTCTTTACGCTAAAGTTTGACTTTCTCACAACTCTTTTTTTAAACAATAAAAACTTTAGCGTAAAGAGCGAGGCGTTGAGGAGGGCACAGCCTCTTTCATATACGGAATAATTTCTGTTCGTTTTAAGTTTTAATGTCGCTCCTTACTTTCAGTTTAAAGAAATTTTTTTTATATTTAAAGGCTGCGAAAGCGAGGGGTTTGGGGGCGGCAGCCCCAACTGTGCCTCCTAATCCCTGTACGTTTTAAGGTTCGACCTTGTAACTCAGCCTCTTTAACTCTTTAGAAAACGTAGTTTTTTTCAAATAATTTCTGCACGTTTTTGTACAGTTTATTACTTATTATTGCTTGACTAACTGTTAGCTGATCGTGTCAGGAGTTAAAGTTGGGGGGCTTCCGCCCCCAAACCCCCGCTCTTGAACATTCTTGTGTTAAGGCTTTTAATTCCTGAATACTCAAATCACGTCGTACAGGGTGCCTCCTAATCCCTGTACGTTTTAAGGTTCGAACTTGTGACTCAGCCTCTTTAACAGCCCCCCAACTGTGCCTCCTAATCCCTGTACGTTTTAAGGGTCGACCTTGTAACTCAGCCTCTTTAACTCATTAGAAAACGTAATTTTTTTCAAATAATTTAAAAAAGAAACTGAGTTTCTTTTCAAAGTATATAATAAAGTTGCTCTGATGGTGAATCGAACCCGAGTTTTCCGCTTGAAAGTCTGAAGTCTCAGCCTCTGGACTATACAAACACAATAGTAATTGTTGTTTAGCAAATAGAAGGTATTTTCGACGCAAGCAAATTCCCAAAAATCTTGATATGTGGTTTTTGGAAAACAGGGAAGGAGTGATCAGATTGAGCTGAAATTTCGACGATAAGCTCCCAGGCCCCAGGAAAGCTTATCCTCTAAATTTCAGCCCGATCAGACAACGTTAAAGGGGGGTTGTGGAGGGAAAAATTAACATGGGCTAATATAGGAAAACGAGGTTTTTCGTAAATGTAAATTCGGGGGATAATTTTTTCGGTTTGAAAATATCAAAAGGCCCTAACAGGTCGAATTCTGCTTCGAATGAGTCCTCATTCAACCGGCTCCGTGGCCAACTGTGGCCTGTAGGCGTGGATAACAAAAAAAAAAAGAGATGAATTTTAAGTGGCTATATTTGGTTTTTTGAAAACAGGGAAGGAGGGATCGGATTGAGCTGAAATTTCGAGGATAAGCTCCCGGGTCCTAGGAAAGCTTAACCTCTAAATTTAAGCCCAATCGGACAACGTTAAAGGGGGGCTGCGGTGGGAAGGTCCAAACTTCCGGCCCAGTTTACCCCATGAAGATAAAGTCGGAGGAGGATGAAATTTTGCAAGTTTCTTAGTTTGAGCTTGGGCTACAAAATGCAATTACCGCCGTCTCTCTGCGACCTCTAGGACCTGAAATCTCTTAACATTGTGGTGGGTCGCCTCTTTATAGAGGCACAAGTGTGCCTCCTTGATGTTAAAAAAGAGGGTCGGGTATTTGGACGCCTTTTGGCTATATGTTATGACGTTTAATGCATGCTAGAAGGCAGAGTTGCCATGTTAGTTATATTTAGGCATTTTGATGGGTAAAAATTATAGCGAATTTTGGAAGCTTTACAATTTGTCATATTCGGTACATGTAAAATAAAAATAAGGCTTAAATATTAAAATTTTACTGTAAAATACTGCAAACATACAAGAATTTAATAGTTTTATTTGTTTAATTTCTTTACATCCCATGGCTCGTAAATGTATATACATGTTTTTAATTTCTTTAAAATTTTGATAAAATGGCGGCACGTTGTTTGCCAGTTTCGCTTGTATGATCGCATTTAAACTTATTTTTTGGTTTTATTCGTCTTTTGACCCCGCAATACGAATTCGGCCCAGCTAGGATTGTGATAGCGATTTTTTTTAATCACTCTTTATATATCTCTTATCGCTAAGTTTTACAAATATTCATTAGCCCTGGAAAAAAAACTATTGAAGTGATCACAAGGAAGCCTAGTACCTAAATTTGAGATAACCATAAAAATTTAGTAGGTTTCTATAAATTTTGTAAACCTAAATCCTGAGTGGCAGATGAAATACATTCTGTTTGACTTGTTGGCATATTAAATTAAAAAAACAAAACAAGTCCTTTCAACTGAAAATAAAGAACAAAATCAAAAGATAAAAACAAAAATTATTACGTATATGAAATTTTTTATGAACAGCTGTCTTCTGTAAGTATTGGTTCACAGTTCTCACGAGGTTTATTTTTTATTTATGAAACTGCATTTTTTCTCTTCAATGTAGTAAGTGAGTAAAGTATTGAGTCCTGCCACAAACAAATCTGTATAGATTTTCACGTGGTAGGACTGTGAGATATTGACTTTTTTTTGTGAATATTGGTCTTTAATTAAAAATGAATTTCTCTCTCTCTTTGGCCCTTCCTTAACACCTGGCTCTTTACGCTAATTTTTCTTAGTACTTAAAAAAAGCTTCTAATTGAGCTAATTAAACGACCCTTGTGTTACAGTAGTTGTTCTTAAATAATTGGGACAAAAAACTTTAGCGTAAAGAGCAAGGTGTTGAGAAGGGGCAACCTCCTTCATATACGTAATAATTTTTGTTCGTTTCAAGTTTTGATGTTGCTCATTACTTTCAGTTGAAAAAACCTGTTTTTTCTTAAATTTAATTTCTGATGTTTTTTTTTAATAATGCCAGGAAACTTGGCTCCACCTCCATAAACATTTATATATATATATATATATATATATATATATATATATATATATATATATATATATATATATATATATATATATATATATATATATATATATATATATATATATATATATATATATATATATATATATATATATATATATATATATATATATATATATATATATATATATATATATATATATATATATATATATATATATATATATATATATATATATATATATATATATATATATATATATATATATGATTCAAATTAAATATATAACCAGTAATATACGGATTACATAGTTTCGCGCTTGCCTTGAACCCACAAATCGCTTAATTAGGCACTGGGACATAATCAGTCGATTCTGGTTTTACTACGAATCCGTTTGAAATTCATAGCAACTCACCACAACACCAAGCCACCTGAGGCCAACACAGCTGCCAAGTCAAGTGCCATGGCAATATAGTTCCAACCTAAACAATTTCAGTTAATTTTCCGAACAATTTAATGAGTAAAGTAATTAGCTTTTATTAGGAGACTTTATCTTCATATTTTTTCTACAACAGCAATGAAGGAGACAAGTTTTGAAAGTA
This sequence comes from Artemia sp. Qi Xiang Cuo, assembly GCF_049724085.1. Taxonomy (NCBI): domain Eukaryota; kingdom Metazoa; phylum Arthropoda; class Branchiopoda; order Anostraca; family Artemiidae; genus Artemia; species Artemia sp. Qi Xiang Cuo. The sequence goes on from NC_142800.1 coordinate 55,881,962, forward strand.
AGAATTTAATGATTTAAAAATTCAGAGTGAACCTTTCCTGGTTTCAGACAAATCCATAAGAAATAACTTTTACATCTTGTTAAAAAAAAAAAACAGCTTGAAGCGTAACTGAACTTCTAACAACCCTGTTTCATACTCCCCTCATGGCCAAACTAAAACAGATTACAGGAAATAACTGATCATCCAAAAAAAAAAAATTTGTCTGAAAAAAGATAGGAAAAACTATATGGACAGTCAAGTAGTATAAGAAAAAGGCAATTAAAAAATAATACAACTTTACATTTCTTTATCATTTAATAATGTAACTAAAACAGTAATATGTGCATCAAACATATCCGCTAAATTTTTTTGCGTATCAGAACCATCTCCAAGTCCTTGATAATAAAATAAAGGGATTTATTTTAATAGAATGTGTTTTCAAGGATCTGTTCATTGAATTATTTTGGTCTTTCAGAATTGAAACAGTTAACTACTTCTAACAGATTTAATGGAGAATATATATCCAAGGAATTCCTAATGAAGCAGAAAAAAACTGTTCACATTTTTGATAATCTTTAAAATACATTAACTTACTTTCTTGAAATTGGACTTACAGGCTTGGAGGTCTATAATGCTGACTCTAATATTTTATGTATTTCCTCTAGAAGCCAGAAGTGACGGCAAAAACCAAGGAAACTTTTAGTGACTAAAATTACGAAAAAAACAGCTTTTAGCACAATAATCACTCGCCTCAAGAAAATTGTTGGCTAGATTCCCTTGATGACGCCCTCGGAATGTTCGATGAGAGTGACCTGGACCTCTCTGATTTAGATAATGATGAGGAATGGATAAAAAACAACTGTTTGTCGTGTTCACACTATGATGGTGAACCAGCTATTGCTGCCATTCCGTCATCAAGCAGCTATGCTGTTCTTCCAGATGTTAAAAGTGATGAATCTGATGATGACGTACCCTTAGCAACCCGTGCCAAACGCTTAAAGGCTGACAAAGTAGCAGCAACCTTGTCCTGGAGGAAGTCTCGACGGTTCGATCATTATCGTGGCCCGGACGTTTGCCCCGGTCATTTCCAGGACCACGACGACTGGAGTACAGAACAATTCTTTTTGCAATATTACCCGGAGAGCTTCTTTGAACGTAAAGCTTTTTCCATGAACTACAACTATCAGTTGGCCCACCACAAAAGCTTAAATATAACTTCAGACGAGCTGAAAATTTTGTTGGCATTGTCATCCTGATGGGGAGCCTCAAGTTTCCTTGAATCCGCATGTACTGGTCTGGGAAGCTTAGGGTGGAAACCATATCGCAAAAGATGAGGCGAGGAAGATTCTTCACAATCCGGTCAAACCTGAAGTTCGTTGTTGATTCAGAAATCTCAGACGAAGAAAAAAACAAAAATAGAATTCGGAAAGTGCAGCCGATTCTTGACAACTTCAGGAATATCTGTGTCCAGTTGCCACGTGACGGAAACTGTTCAATTGACGAACAGATGATACCCTTCCAGGGTATGTCGACTCTCAAGCAATTAGTTCCTAACAAGCCCAATCCCGTTGGATTACAGAATTTTGTCCTTGCCAGCTCCTAAGGGCTGATGAATGTTTTTATTGATGTTTTTGATAAATGTTATATTTATCAAAGCTGATAAATATAAATGTTTTTACTTTTATAACTTTAATAAATCAAATAATATCAACATTTTTATTACAAAATATCAGTATAGGTATATTAAACAGACAATGCACATTCGTTTGTATCTTTTTTCAGTAAAGTGCAAATTATGTTCTAGCCTCGGGAAAGCATAGGGGTTTTGAACCCTAATCATGTTAATTTCTGCTTGTTTTGAGTTTGACTCGGTTATTTATTCTAGTTTCTGTTCGTTTTGAGTTTCATTTATTTATCGATACTGATTTGTGGTAGTTCCACGCTTGGTAGATTATTTGATTTTATTTTTGCTCATTTTTGGTTTAATGGAGTTCTTTACTTTGCTTTGAAAAACTTATTTTGTGAAAATTTTCTAAAACTCATTTCTGTTCGTTTTATATTTACACAGTCTTTTCAGGGAAGAATAAATTAATTTCTGAATCTTTATCATTTTTTTAAAGACTTCATATTTTAGCTTACTATTTGTATGCTCGGGAAAACTTTTCAGCAATTTTTAACAACATTCAAACTTGTAAAAACCCGGACACAAATAGTGGTGTTTAGTTTAGTTTCATACCTCCACTAGTTGACATGAAATAGAAAACTGGATACCATTCGCAAAAAAAGTTCTGTTTACTTTCATTGATAGCGTAGATACACTTACACTATTTTGATTTGGTTAAATTTTACGAGCAGAAGTAGCCCCGAAAGTTTGAATATAGTTCCCTCAGTCGTTCTTGGGATACTGCTGAGATACCTTATTGGGAATTATCATTAACACAGTGCATTTTGATTTAATCTTAAGGGAACATTTGGTTTTTAAACATAATGGGCAAATGGGAGGGGGGGCGGGGGAGGGGGACTAGTTGACCTCCAATCACTTTTGAATATAAAACTTTGATACTTTGATACATTTCTCAAATACTTCGAAAAGGGCTCATACGATTGAAAATTGACAACAAATATACTTTGACCTCATTTGACTCACTTCCGCTGCTCTCTCCACCATAGTCAGATTTAGATAGTTGCTCCACTCCCAAGGACTGGACAAGCAATAATTACATTAGGAAGTCTGGTAACATCTTCTGAATAAGTTGCGTAAAAACAAAATTAAAAAAAATTGGCCAGTATCTTATACTTTTTTATGATGCCCAAAACTGACCCCCATATCTATCCAATAATTTCAGACAGCGGATTTATTGGTCGGGCCCTGATACAAAGTTCCTTGGTCAGAAAAAAAAATACATTGGGACCGTATTACTCTTTTTTAAAGATTTTTAAACTGATGAGCTTTGCTTTAATTCAAGATCATCAAGAATCCAAAGTTTTCATTTGTTAACTGTTCATTTGCAGTTGGTAATAATCAATAAATAGATCGATGTTTCGACAATTATCTTGACTGTACTGTTGAAAACAAGGAGGAAAAAAAATCGTTTATAGATGAAAGAATACACACTGGCAAAGCATTTGAATTATCTGCAGATGGTTGTCTTTGCAAAAGAGAAATGGTGGAATAAACGACTTAAATGAATCCCGCTTACGCACCTACACTGAAGAGGACCTTCTATTGCAGAACATCCTTGGGTTTTAATGACAGTATTGCATACTAACAAATTTTCGCGCACTTGCATATTTAGCCGATGCATTTTATCATGTATATATTTTTTTTAATTTTTCTTTATATGGAATTACTTGCTGAAAAGGCAAGTTAGTCCTTTTCATTTCTTTATATGGAACTATTCTTTTTATTTGCTTTTTTGGCCAGTTGAATTCTGCTTCATTGAAACTTTTTTCTTATTTGTTGCATTATAAGACTGTCAATATTCAATTCCTATTTTTCTTATTGAGAAATGTATCAAAGTATTTGATACATTTTTGCTTTGATACATATTTGATACATTTTATTTGATGTAATTTTTGCTTGTCCAGTCCTTCGGGGTGGAGCAACTAGCTAAATCTGACTATGGTGGAGAGAGCAGCGGAAGTGAGTGAAATGAGGTCAAAGTATATTTGTTGTCAATTTTCAATCGTATGAGCCCTTTTCAAAGTTCCTACGACAACTCCTTAGAGACGAAGTGCCCTGGTCTAAAGAAAACAAAAAAAGGAAAAAAAAATACATTGTACCCACATCGATCTTTACTATAAAAATGTCAAGCCTTCCAATCACTTTCGACTATTAAAAGGGCACAAGACATTTCAATTTCCAATCGAATTGGAAAAATGAAATTCGATTGGAAAGATGAATTTCCAATCGAATGAGCCCTTTTTGAAGTTTCTACGACAACCCTTTCTATTAAAACCTTATTTGCCCCCAGGGCATAAATTATAGCCCTTGCCCTGAGGGCTGTGGTTTGGTTGTCATCCTCAAAGACCTAGTTTCCAGAAGTTTCAACTAGGTTGAACAAAATGGCAGTCTCAAAATTTTGATTGTATGTGTTTGGATAAATAAAGGGCGTGAGAGGGGGGTTAATTGCCCTTCAATCAATTTCGACTATTAAAAAGGGCACTAGTCATTTCAATTTCCAATCAAATGAGTCCTTTTTGAAGTTTCTACGACAACACTTTCTATGAAAACCTTATTTGCCCACAGGGTATAACGTATAACCCTTGCCCTGAGGGCTGTGGTTGGGTTGTCACTCACAAAGACCTAGTTTCCAGAGCCTTCAACTAAGTAGAACACAATGGCTATCTCAAAATTTTGATTGGATGTGTTTGGGGACCTTAGACTATTAAAAAGGGCACTAGACCTTTGAATTTCCAATGGAATGAGCCCTATTTCAAGTTTCTACGACGAAGATTTCAATAAAAAGTTATATACCCCCAGGGTATAAGTTATAACCCTTGCCCTGAAGACTGTGGGGGGAGTGTCCTGCTCAAAGGTATAATTTTGAACTTTAAACTGCGTGGAACAAAATGGCTATCTCAAAATTCTGATTGAATGTGTTTTGGGAAAGGGTGGACGTGGAAGGGGTGTGAGTTGCCTTCCAATCACTTTCGGCTATTAAAAAGGGCACTAGTCATTTCAATTTCCAGGCGCATGAGCCCTTTTTGTTTTTTTTACCTATTTTTTTTTCTACGACAACGCGTTCTATAAAAACCTTATTTGACCCCAGGGCATAACTTAAAACCCTTGCCCTGAGGGCTGTGGGGGTTATCATCATCAAAGACCTAATTTCCAGAACTTTCAACTACGTTGAGAAAAATGGCTATCTTAAAATTTTGATTGGATGTGTTTGGGAACAAGGTTAGTGTGAGAGGGGGGGTTAGTTACCCTCCAATCACTCTTTTCTTTTGAAAAGGGCACCAATCCTTGGAATTTCTAATCGATTGAGCCCTTACTAAATAATTTCAAAAAACGCCTTCTATAAAAACCTTATATGCCCCCAGGGCATAGCTTACAACCATTGCCCTGAGGGCTGTGGCGGAGTGTTCTCCTCAAAAAGATAATTTTTGTCTGGAAATCCACCACGCTGAACAAAACGGCTACCTCAAAATTTTGATTGGATGTGTTTCGGGAAATGGTGGGCGTGGAAGGAGTGTTAGTTGCCTTCCAATCACTTTCGACTATTAAAAAGGGCACAAGCCACTCCAATTTCCAATTGAATGAGATCTTTTGGAAGTTTCTACGACAACTTCTTCGATACGAAGTGCCCTGGTCTAAAGGGAAAAAATATAAAATAATACATTGTGCCAACATCGTTCTTATATACCCCCAGGGAATAACATAAAACCCTTGACCTGAGGATTGTGGGGGATTGTCCTCCTCAAAATATATTTTCTATCTGGAAATTAACTATGCTGAACAAAATGGCTATCTAAAAATTTTGATTGGATGTGTTTCGGGGAATGCGTTTGGGGGGTCGGGGGGGTGGCTTGTTGCCCTCCAATCACTTCCGACTATTAAAAAGGGCACTAGCCACTCCAATTTTCAATTGAATGAGCCAGTTTTTCCACTTTTCCAGATTTTTCAGCAGATCTACTGAATTTCTAATCCATCTCCCGACAAAAAAAGGAAGTTACCGAATCTCCCGAAAATCTTAAGAAAACTTGATCCCTGGAAAATTTTGCTTTGTGGTCATTCTTTTTTTTCTGGTTGTTGTCTTTGGTCTCTTAAGGATTTTCCCCAGCGCCCAAGGCAATTGAGGCAGCGCGATTTGAATTTATTGGTATATGTATGAACATTGCCCTTTATCCATTTCACAATGGTTGCATTGATTTTCTGTTTTTGATTATTTGAACACATTCAGGGTTTGTAATTAACTAATTATTTTCAATTAATAAACTAGCCACAGGTGTCGGCTTGCACCAAGAAGATGGGAACTAGCACTATCTCGGTCCAGCTGATTCAGTAGGTTCAAAATGATCCAAAACTACTACAAATTTAAAGAAATATGAAAAAAAATTAGACTTTGTCTGCAGTTGCTCTGTAAATCTGACGGGGTTTGCATCAAATGATCGAGTACAAGATACAGAGACGAAAATTGCAGCATTTTAAAAACAATTTACCATTTTCGCTGGTTGACAAATTAATCCCATTCCTGAAAAATATGGCGCATAAGAATGTTACTGATAAAGTAAGATTGGGCAAGCAGAAATTGATGAATATAGTCCGCCATGGCCTGTCACTGTATTATAAAGCATAAAATCATGAAGAAAGGATGAAAACGAGGACCATTAACAGCCAGTAAAAAAAAACGAAAAAGCTTAAACCCAAAAAAGCTAAGTCACTAAACCCACCCACCCCTGGCCCATATTTAAGATGCCACTCATTGCCAGGGTGGTCAAGAAGCGCCATTGACAAAGAGTGGCAGGAACATTCCGATAGTGCCCACGATGATAAAACAGTAACTCTTACAGCCATGGATTGCGGGCAATTGGCTTTGAGTGCGAGGGACCACCGTGGAAACCAAACTTAGCAAAGTTTGTAAAATACTTGTTTTCATCACCATTTTCGAATGTAACTTCAGAAAGAATTTTTAGCTTACTCAAGGAAGTAAGGACTGACAGAAGGACTCGTTTTATAACAGTAACTTTGGCTTCCACAATTCAGACGAAAATTGGACTGAAACGAGCCGGAGTTACACCCGACACACTGACGGTTGACCTGCCCCTCAGAAAGAGGCTAAAAGGAGTAGTAGCGTCTGCCAGCACAGCTGAGTTACTACATGATCAGAGTAAGCTGCTCATCTAAAAAGCCATAAGAGACACAGATTATGAGTGTAAAGCGGTCTCTGAAAGTTTTGCTATTTTTTATATTTTTTTCAGTTATATGAACACTAATGAACTGCGACTTTGCATGTTTTCTTTATCATTTGTGAATAACTCTCGGGATAGTGGTAAAAAAAAACATTATCTGCTTAGCTTAGACTCAATGGTCACAGGCCTGGTGTCCGTAATTCTTCCAAATTTTCTGTCCCCGTCCTGAACTTAGCGGGCTGACGTGCTGAGCCTCTAAGTGCGAGAAAAATTAGGTGTAGATGAAGAAAAATGTCTTAATTAAACAGCTTTAGAGTCTGAATAAATATGACTGCACTTAGTTTCAAAATTAAATACATTTCAAGCTTCTAGCTGCTTCCTTTTGGTATGTTTAACAAAGTTAATCGACGAGTTTTCTTTCCGGAATCACAGCTGGCTCCAGTAAACCTGCACTCTGAACTTTTAGAATGTTGTACTTTATTCACAAATCACTCAAACACCTCCAAAAACTTAACATAAAAAAAAATATTACTGAAAATTCAAACGAATCGTGAGATCCGTCTCTGATATTCTCCCAAATCCTGAGAGCCATCTCCCGATTTTCTTTCGAAAATTGTCAAGATTTCACAGATTGTTTGAAAAGATAATTGGAAACACAGTAGGGGCGTTTTTTCACTAATCAATGTGCTAAGATCTTACATCTTTTGTCAGAAAACATTTAAAAGTGAAATCTTTGAACAAAGATCTTACATCTTTGTCGTTTTTGTGCAAACGTCTTTCATCATTCTGCTCTGATCAGCGGTCTGAGAACAATGATGAGTAGATCATCAAAGTTCTCTCATCATTGTTCTAGGCAAAACAGTGGCGATCTTCACTCTTTTTGCTAACATCGGTGAGCTGTAAGATCTTAGAACAAAGATGAGTTGAAAAACGATAATCTTTGCAGAAAGATGTAAAGATCTGAAGGGCTGGGCACACGTAGCTGATTTCGGGAACCAATTTCAGCATCAGTGGACAAACGATAGCGGTAAGAAAAATTGGTTGAAAGAAAATTTTATTGGGCGAGATTTTCAAAACAAAAAATCATGGACACAAATAGTCAACTGGAGTTTATTAATAGTTGCATAATTGATCTCAGCTTACTTTTCAGTTTATTTCTCAGCTCAGTAACGGGGTCTTTCACCACAGACATCTCTGGCTGACTCTTTATTTTTATCCCTATTTTTTTGGTGATGATCATGATGAAAATCGGCGCCGAAAACTAGAAAATTTTCAACATCAAATCGAAGTTGATTTCTTTTAAAATCGGCGCTGATTTGGAAATCAGTTCCCAAAATCAGCTACATGTGCCCAGCCCTTTAGTGCTAATTATTTGAAAAAAACTACGTTTTCTAAAGAGTTAAAGAGGCTGAGTTACAAGGACGAACCTTAAAACGTACAGGGATTAGGAGGCACAGTTGGGGGGCTGCCACCCCCAAACCCCCGCTTTCGCAGCCTTTAAATAAAAAAAAAAAAATTTTAACTGAAAGTAAGGAGCGACATTAAATCTTAAAACGAACAGAAATTATTCCGTATATGAAAGAGGCTGTGCCCTCCTCAACGCCTCGCTCTTTACGCTAAAGTTTGACTTTCTCACAACTCTTTTTTTAAACAATAGAAACTTTAGCGTAAAGAGCGAGGCGTTGAGGAGGGCACAGCCTCTTTCATATACGGAATAATTTCTGTTCGTTTTAAGATTTAATGTCGCTCCTTACTTTCAGTTTAATATTTTTTTTTATTTAAAGGCTGCGAAAGCGGGGGTTTGGGGGCGGCAGCCCCCCAACTGTGCCTCCTAATCCCTGTACGTTTTAAGGTTCGACCTTGTAACTCAGCCTCTTTAACTCTTTAGAAAACGTAGTTTTTTTCAAATAATTTCTGCACGTTTTTGTACAGTTTATTACTTATTATTGCTTGACTAACTTTTAGCTGATCGTGTCAGGTGTTAAAGTTGGGGGGCTGCCGCCCCCAAACCCCCCGCTCTTGAACATTCTTGTGTTAAGGCTTTTAATTCCTGAATACTCAAATCACGTCGTACAGGGTGCCTCCTAATCCCTGTACGTTTTAAGGTTCGAACTTGTGACTCAGCCTCTTTAACAGCCCCTCAACTGTGCCTCCTAATCCCTGTACGTTTTAAGGGTTGACCTTGTAACTCAGCCTCTTTAACTCTTTAGAAAACGTAGTTTTTTTCAAATAATACACATAAACAGGTTAGACATGCTTCATTATGAAAATTGACGCGCAGATATTTTCATAACAAAGCATGTCTAACCTGTTTATCTGTATTGTTTGAAAAAAACTAAGGTTTTTCGTAAATGTAAATTCGTGGGATAATTTTTTCGGTCTGAAAATATCAAAAGGCCCTAACAGGTCGAATTCTGCTTCGAATGAGTCCTCATTCAACCGGATCCGTTGCCAACTGTGGCCTGTAGGCACAGTTTGTTGAAAACAGGAAAGGAGTGATCGGATTGAGCTGAAATTTCGAGGATAAGCTCCCGGGCCCTAGGAAAGCTTAACCTCGAAATTTCAGCCCAATCGGACAACGTTAAAGGGGGCCTGTTGTGGGAGGGTCCAAACTTCCGGCCCAGTATATCCCATGAAGATAAAGTCGGAGGAGAATGAAATTTTGCAAGTTTCTTAGTTTGAGCTTGGGCTACAAAATGCGATTGCCGCCGTCTCTCTGCGACCTCTAGGACCTGAAATCGCTTAACATTGTGGTGGGTCGCCTTTTTATAGAGGCACAAGTGTGCCTCCTTGAAAAACGGGCCTAGTGAAGAACTGAGTTAATTTTGGTCATATTCATCACTCTCACATATTCCATATCCTGCCGGACATTTTAAGTAATTTAAGGGGTTGGTGCAAGCAGTGCTTCCACTTTGTCGGATTTTTCCGACATTGTCGGATTTTCGGCCCTCTTGTCGGACAAAAAAATCTTGTCGGACTTCGGAATTTTGTCGGATTTTCAGTAAAAAACAGATATTTTTCAGATTTGTGTATTTTTCTAGACTACTGGAGTCTCCAACTCCAATAAAAAAGGATTTTCAAACTAGTAAAATTGGAAGGCCAATTCTGTTAGGGATTTTCAGAAAGTCATTAGTGTTAGCGGCGACAGTTTGACAAGGCACAATTTTTGAAAATTTACACATGCTGTGCTTCAATCTGCTTTGATATTTCAGTTAATTCCAAGATCTGAGGAAAGTTGAGGTGAGAATTTTTTCCAATGGCAGTATAAGATTAGAAAGTCTATTGCCAACATAGTAGCCTACAGGAGAGCTAGGCCAACATGGTTTAGTGACACCATGTGCTTCACAGGTTCAGAATGTTTTAAAATCTCAAAATAGCGTACTCAAAAGAAGAATGCGAGTTGGGTCTGGGTCTAGGTATGTAGATCGGTAAAAGACTGGTAATTCTGGCAATCTTCTTGAAGTCAAGTTTAATTCTAACAGAGAAATTACCCAGAATTTGTTCAGAATTGATCTGCAAAGCACACTTGAACCATCGTAGCAATCCTGAGCAGCACTATGGCCACTCAGGACAGAATAAATGGATTCTGCATCAAGCAGGATAGCCTACATGTACCCTACATGTACCCTGCATGGGCTGCATTTGTCTGGAACTGGGGTATGGAAGGAGAAAAAAAAAAAGAGTTTCTCTGAGCAGTAGGCTATAGCTAACCGGTCAGGAACTCTACGATTTTGTGATCACCACCCAACCTAGGAAACGTCCTCTAATGAGAAAATCTGTCTCTTGTCAGTAATGCCCAAAGAGAAATTATTCCCAAGCACAGCTAACTTCCACTTAGGACAAAAATTGGTAGATCTTTTCCTGAGTTGAAATTAGCTCTCTCGGGACTGTATCTCGTTTTGGGCATTCACTAAGTAGTAGCATATCCACTTATCAGGCAGAGTTGGCTCTATTGCGCAATAGTCTCAAAAGAGTGGAGTTCCTGACTGACCATAACTAGGATATCCTACATGGAAGGATTAAAAGGTCAAGAGGGTTTCAATTTCCTTTAAAGCTACTCTCACTATCGTATTGTTGTAATATATCAAAAAGCGTCATAGGCTATTTAATTCATATTCGTTTTTCTTTTCTTTTTTTTTACTATTGAGATTAAGAAAGCTACAAATATTCAGTCAAACTGTATTGAAAACAGCAAACCTATCATCTACAAGATTAATTCAATATCATCTACACAATTATTTAATGTGCTTCACAGGTTCATCTTTTGCTAATATCTCTGTTAAAATCAAATTCTGATTTAAGAAGACCAGCTTTCAACAGTGAATTTCTTTCTTTTTGAAGTTAAGCATACTTTATAGATCCTTTGCTGTAATACACTTATTACATTTTACTTATCAAGTCTGCTTGTAAGAAGTACCATCATGTCGGACAGCTCGTCATCTTCTGAAACTGACATTGAATATCTTAGTGGAGAAGAAAGGCGGAAAAGAAAAGGAGAAGAAAAAATCCTTCCCAAGAAAGAAGGCTAAGAAGAAAAAAGCCAAATTCAGACACAGCTGGCTGAACGTCCCTGAATATAAAGGGTGGCTTGCAAAGGACAAGTCTTCTGATGAAAAGACTTTCTGTTTGCACTGCAGTCAGTCCTTGTGTTGTGGTAAATCCGAACTCCGAAAATATGCAAAGAGTGCAAAGCACAGTGAAAGTGTAAGGAAATTAGAGGCTCCAAGAAAGCTCACTACAAGGATTGATCATGTCCTTACCACAGACAAAAACGAAGAAGAAAGCCTAAAGGCCAAGTTGGCTGCTTTCATTGTCGAAAACAATCTGCCCTTATGATTTGTAGAAACTCTTGTACCTTTTCTGAAAAGTTTGCCACACAAGGCTGTTGTTGAAAAAATTAGGCTGATCAAGCAAAATGTAACAAATATGATCAGACAGGCATTAGGACCGCACTACAATGAAGTACTGTGTGACCATTTGAGATTGACATCTTTTTCTATCAGTATTGATGAAACAACTGATGTGGCAGTAAAAAAACAACTTGCAATTGCAGTTTTGTTCTCCAATAAGGATTTCGAAGTACAAGTTGAACTTCTAGATATGGTTGAGTGTTCCAACGGGAAGGCAGAAACTATTTTCAATCAGCTATGCAAAGTTTTTGAAGATAAAAAGATACCTACGGAGAACTGCGTTGGGTTCTGTGAAGACACTTGCAATACTATGTTTGGGTGTGAGAACTCTGTTGTCAGCAGAATCAAAGAAAAATTCCCATCTGTGATGTTGTGTCAAGTGCAGCAGCCATTCCATTCATTTGGTTGTTTCTTATGCTTGAAAACAATTGCCAAAGCAACTGGAAGATCTACATTGGACTGTATACAATCACTTCAACATGAGTGACAAAAGGCGCTCTGAGTTTGAACTACATCAGCTATTTACTGACACCCCAGTCCTGAATGTGCTTACCCCAGATCAGACACGTTGGCTATCACTTCGGATGTGCGTTCAGCGACTATTGCAAATTTGGGATGCACTTTGTAGCTAATTTTAGTTAGTTGTAGCTGAAGATCCCACTCATGCAAACAACTGGGCATGGCAAGCCCTAAAGAATCCACTGCTTTGGATTCAGCTTGAGTTCCAGCTCTATGTACTGGAACTGTTTACAGATTTCAATCTTCTTTTTCAAAGTGAAAAACCTTTGTTCCATTAATAAAAATAGAGGTGGAGATACTCTTGAGAAAACTGGCCATGAATTTCATGAAGACCAGCTACGTCATATCAATCTCGCTTTTGAATCTTGACCCTGACAACGCAATTGAATACCTTGCAGTGGAAAATGTGTACTTGGGAGTCGCAGCTCACGAGTCTCTTCAGACCTTGCACTCAGACCCGAGTAAAAAAGTAGATGAACGTGAAGTGAAAGTCATCTGTGATTTTGCTCAGAAGTTGTATGTAGAGGCGGTGAAGCAAATCAAGCTGCGATTTTCATTTGAAGATGAACTGTTTACATTGTGCGAAATACTTGACCCTGTGAAAGCTTTATATATAAGTGCTGTCACTTTTCTCCAAAAGAGCCTTCAGCGGTGTAAGGCACCATCGTGGGTTGCACGAAAAATTACGAAGAATGGCGGAGTCTACTGATCTTTGATCTTCCAGATGTGACGTCTGCAATTTCTGGCTTCATGTGGCTTCTTTGAAAACTCCAAATGGTACGCAGAGATTCCCCACCATAGTTGGGGTTGTGCAGTATCTTTTGACCTGGCCGTTTTAGAACGCAGTTGTAGAGCGGTTCTTTTCTACGTAGAAAGACGTGAAAACAGATCATAGGAATTCGCTCAAAAGTTTTACCCTTACCACTCTCAGGCAGTAACCGTCGGGATTTAATGTAAATATACTTGTGACCAGCTAATTAGCTAGCGAGGCTCCCAAATAAACACGACTCAAGTGTGTTAGAGCAAACGCGACGGCAGACGAGTGTGTTCAGTCGAGTGGAACTGCTGCTTTAGGTTAAGTTAGGTGCAGATGAACGACGTAAGAGGGTAATGAGCATAAGTGAATGTTTAAGCTGCAAGTTTCTCTCCTAAAAGAAAACAGAAATCAAAAACCCTGTTTTGCATTACCTTTCCACTGTTTTGGATGTCTTGTACACAGTGAGAATCGCCGGGCTGATCTTGAGAGCAGAAAACAGATACATATTCTTATGCTTCTACAATCAGGCTTACATCGCTCGTTTGGGCATAGTCCTATGGACTTGTGCAATCTACAAGGCAGCAGCAACAGCATTTTTTGTTCTGTTTTTTGTTCTTCTTTTGAATATGCAAAACTATGGCCAAAGACTGCCATTTTTGTTTACATTAATAGTCTGATTTGTGATGCCAGTTTTCCAATAAATGAATACTTATGAGGAGATAAGCATTTTTGAAATATTCACCGTGTTTGTCACCTTCGTAGAGAGCCTTTACTGGACTGGACCATTAGGCCCATAAGGTATAACACTGTCTAAAACGTGGTCAATATCGCTACACAGCAGCCCAAGAAGAAGTAGAAGTTGCTCTTGGCCATTTGATCCGATGGAAAAATAGGTATAGCAGAAGGTAAAATAGTATGGAAAACAAAATACACAGGCTTTTTTTACACCCAGAAGAGGGATTTTGGTTCACAATTTCGGTTTTTCGTCTTCTTCTTCTTCTATTTAACAGCAAAGCGGGCTTTTCAGTAAAAACTACTTAGCCCATTTCCTTTTGCTTCACTCTGTGGGCTACAGAGCTACAGGCTTGGTTGCCTCATATTTATTATATATATTCAGATATCTTTCAGCAGATCTTTCAACTCTAGGAGTTCAAATATAAGATGATAGATGTTGATTTCTATGCTCTGTGTGCAGGTATAGTTGGCTAGGCTCTTGGCTGATTGTGGGATTTTTTGGTGTTTGAAGTATTTTAACAGTTTAGAAAGCAAGGTATGTTGTGCAGACGTCAGCATATTACATTCAAATAGGCAATGGTCAATTTTTTCATTATTCATATTACGATGCCTGCAAAGAGGGGACAGGGGAATTGAACCACTTGAATTAGAAAGCTTATATGAGAATGCAAGGAAATTTAGTCCATTTGTTCCAGAACGAATTCTATGATAAATTTTAGAAAGATACTTATTGGGAAAGGGGGAAAGGATAGGATTAATCTTATTAAAATTAAAATCTGATAGCCTCCATCGCTAAATATCTCTAATTGGGATTGGTCTCCCACTTGGCTGGTCAATATTTATAGCATTTTTTGCTATTTCATCAACCTGATGATTACCACTTATGCCAGAGTGGCTAGGAATGTACTGAAAGTAAGTTTTTATGCCACTTGAAGCAAGATTATCAGTAATGCTGTGACAATGATAAGTGTCAATGTCCAACTTATATTGAGGAGCTGAGGCCAGCTACTCAAGGCTTGATAAAGAGTCGGAATAGATGATAATATTATTCGAATTTTCTATCAAAGATTGGTTTTTCTTAAGATTTTCTAATGACATGATTATGGCATCTAACTCAGCAGACATTATAGATAAATTATTAAGTAATCTCTCGCCCATTGCAATTTTGAGGCGAGGAAGGAAAACACCACTTGCAACCTTCTCATTCATTTTTGACCCATCACCAAATATTTGGAAGTGATTTTTATAGGTAATTGTATTAAGTTCAGCAAATTTTTTCTGGACAAAAGCAATGGGGGTTAAATTTTTATTCCATTTTGAAAATTCAGTATTTATCATGGGAAATGACCAATTCCATGGAGGGGATTGGGGGAAAGTAGGTGCAATAGACTTTACTGGTACAGGGAACTTCTTTTGAATATTGGCATACTCATCTGCAATACCTCTATACATGGATGGATTTCTTAACCAATTATGTAATGTGTGTGAGCTATTTGATTCAATTTTTGTAAGATGTTTTATCAAGAGAAAGCTACATCTCTCCCTTATTGTTGTTAATCCACTCTCCATAAGCAGAAACTTGGTGCTTGTGGGTTTCCTAAGACCAAATATGAGACGTTTTATATCATTTTGTGTTGTTTCAATTTTTTGCATCTGGGTCTTTGCACATGCACCATAGACAATTAGCCCATAGTCAATATGGGGTCTTATATGTGATTTATAAAACTGGAGTAAGGTTTTCTCCTTACAACCCCAGGGTGTGGAAAGAAGTCTTTTTAGTATATTTACTTTTATATAGCTTTTTTTTATTGTGTTTGAAATGTGGAGGTGGAAATTAAGTTTTTGGTCAAGCATGAGACCTAGGTAATTAATATTATTTTCTTCTGGGATAGCTGTTTTATTTAGAGTTTGTTTTGCATTAACATGGTTTCGCTTCCGGTGAAATTGGATTATTTTTGACTTGGTGGGTGCAATGGGTAAATCTGAATGTTGAGAGACTTTTTCAAACTGGAAAAGTGACTTTTGCAGATTTGACTGTGCTATCTGAAAGGTGATGCCAGATGACCATAGCACCAGATTATCAGCATATTGTAGATTCGTGTGGGGTAGGTTCATGTCCCAGAGATATAGGGCAAATAGGAGGCAACTGAGGACTGCTCCCTGAGGTAGTTCTTTGGATATTGTCTTTTGGGGTGAAGAGGCTGAACCAACACAAACAATGAAACTTCGTACTTCTATGAAGGATTTAACAAAGGATACTAGCTTAGGTGGTACTCCAAGGTTTGCAAGTTTATTTAAAAGGATTTGGTGGTTCACATTGTCATATGCTCCTTAAAAATCTAGGAAAGCTGCCACTAGGATATTATTTTTTTAGAAAGATTCATTTATTGCATTTGTTAGCAAAATGAAAGCATCTGTTGAGGAGTGGTATTTCCTGAATCCAGTTTGAGTGTGTGGGATCATGTTATTTTTCTCAAAAAACCAGAAGTCTGTGATAAATCATTTGCTCCATTATTTTCCCCCTCACAGGTGTAATCATTATGGGCCTATAAGACTCAGGGTTATCTTTGGGTTTATTTTTTTTTAGGATTGGTAGGAGGGATGAACATTTCCATATATTGGGGAACATAGAAGATGCCCAAGTGTGATTATAACAATTTAGCAGTTCTTGTTTGTATGATGGTATGAGATTCTTTATCCATGTAGGGTGCATATTGTCATAGCTACTGCTAGTTTTAGACCTAATATGATGTATTGCATTATTCAATTACTGGATTGAAAATGGATTAGTTATGTACTCGTATCCTGTGCTTGGTTGGTAACTAGGTTTCATAGGAATTGTGGACATTTTGCTTTGATTATTTGATGTTAGCTTATTAACAAAAAGAGTTGCAAATAGGTTAGCCTTTTCAATAGCATTTTCATAATGGGTATTATTATGTATAAGCTCATACAGGAGTGGGTTGGGAGAAGTATTTTTCCCACAGATATGGCTTATGACTTTATGTATAATTGGCTCATGCATTTCTCTGGAGAGATTATTTGCAAAATTATTCCAATATTTATATTTAGCATCTATTATAGTCCTTTTTAGATTAGATTCTGCTTGTAATTTTTTTAAATATGTAGTAAGTGTTGGTTTTTTTATGAATTCTGTCCTAGCTGCCTTTTTATCCTCCATTTATTTAGGCACTCATTTGTCCACCATGCTTTAGGAATTTGTTTAGGGAATGTTTTCTTAGGTGTTGTCCTTGGGATAGCATGATTAGCTGTATTTATTAGTAAAGATGTCAAAGCTTCAGCATGTGTGTCAACTGTTGTGTTAGATATGCATGAACTTTGGGTGAAACTTGTAATTTCATCATTTAGCTCATTTTGGAACATAGACCAATTTGCTTTAGTGTTGATATATTTGGAGGTATGAGATGAAGTTTCAGCAGGTTTATTTAGGGAGCAAACTATAGCAAAGTGGTCTGTACATAGACTATCAATTTTATTTATGTAAATTTTGTTCGAAAAATTTAATGACACAATTTGTAGGTCAATTGTGGAGACTTTGCCACTTTTGGGGTTGAAATATGTATTCAGGTTTGGAGGGGTAGCAACAGCTAATTCATTATTATTTGAAGTCATGTGCTCAATAAATTTACCAGCTTTATTTGCTGGTTTATTCCCCCACAAAAGGCTGTGGGCATTGAAATCACCACAAATAATGATATTATTTAACATATTAGAATTATTTATATAATTAAAGAAATCCTTGGCATCTGTAGTTTGGCCATTAGGGTTATAAAAGCTTATTATGAAGGTTTTCAAATTATTCATCCAAACACTTATACCAATTACATCAACATCATTTTCAAAATCTGGAAAATTGATGCCACAAAATTTTGTATTATTATTAACTAATAAAGCTACACCACCTCCTTTTCTCTCTGAAGATCTATCCTTTCTCAGGATAGTATATCCCAGAGACTTAATTTGTTGATTTTGGGTTAAATGAGTTTCCTGGAGGCAAGGAATATTAATGGAATTATTATTCATAAATGATATTAGTTCATTTAGCTTATTTTCTGAGTGATCTTACATTCCATTGGAGTATTGATAAATGTTGTGTTGTTGATTTATTCTTCATATGACTGTGTATCAATGTTCAGCTTTGTTAAAAGTAAAGCAATATCTTTTTTTGCTTGAATGAGCATATCATCTGGGATGTAGATTTTTGCCAATTCTGCAATAATTTTTGTTTTCTGTAGTTGATGCATGTTCATGGCCTGAACTGCATTACAGTTTAGAATGAATAAGCATATATTTGGGGATTGCATTTTTGGTAGTGCATCCTGTTTGTTGGTTAAGGGATTGATTCCTGGTAGTGTTTCTGCTTGGGAGGGAGGGCCAGGCTGGCTTCATCTCACCGGAAAATGAGGCTTGTTGGCTTGGTGATTCCTTCTGATAGGGATTTGAGCTAGGGGGCTTAGAAGATGGTGTTTTATATGGGGTGCTTGATGCATTGGGGGCATTTGACTTGGGGGTTTTGGTTTGTTTCATTACAGGCTTTATTTGGTATTGTTGGGCAGCATTTGCTTCCATTGCTGCAAAGGGATAAGGGATGGCCTTCTTTGTTGATATTTGGAGTGTTAGAGCTCTTTTCTTGTATGCAGGGCATAATGATTTGTTTGTAGATTCATGTGGGCCTTTGCAATTGATGCATGTAGGCTGAGTGTTGTTGCAAGTTGTCAGCTCTTTAGGATGGAAAGATTTACAATTACTACACTCTTAGAGAATTTCATTTCATTTGTTTGTCGTGTGTCCCAGTTTGAAACACTTCTGACACTGAATAGGCTTAGGTTTGTATTCCTTGTGTGGTTTGATTTGCCCAAATAGGAATAATTTTTCTGGGATATAAATTTTATCCTTTAGTGTGAATAAGAAGGATCTACTAGTTTTTAGGACATTAGAGTTAGGTATTCCAAGTTGGGTAACATCCTCAACTGGGATTGTGTTTCCAGCCCTATCTGAGAGGCCTTCTTTTAACTCCTGAGTAGATATCTCTGGGGGAACATTATAAACTACTATTTTTGTTGGTGATTGTTTTGGGTTCCAATTAGATGCAATAATTGGGGTATTCAGAAGGGATTTAAGGTTAATTATTGTATCTGCTGATTTCTGATCTTCTACAGCTATTAGCAGAGATCCATCACGGTTAATGTCAAGAGAGAACATTGATTTTAGCAATTTAAAATTGCAACTCTTATTGCAGTGATCATTTTTATTTCAAAGGGGGTAGTGGGAGTAATTTTAAGGTAGATTCCTATGTTTTTGGAGGGAGGAACTTGGGCAGGGAGAGGGGAAATGCTTTTAATTGGGGAGATTTTTTCCTTTTTTTAGAACTTCTAGAGAGGACCTCTTTAAACCCATTATCATCGTTTATGGTTACATTAGCCCCTACACTTATCACTGTCCTATTCTCCGAATTGGAGCTATCATTAGAACTTTGAGATAGGGTGCTTGACCAGCCAGGATGGGTATCTTTCACTATGACACTTTCACTGGAATTTGATTTGGGATCTGGGGGGACTTTTTTTTGGAGGACTTCTAATTATTGCCTATTGGAAAAAGCTTTAAACACAAAAATAAAACTAAGAACAAGAAGGGAAAATAGATGATATCAAACCGTCTGCACTATACTATGGGGAGGATAAAAACCACAGTATAGCCCTGAGGATGACTTGAGCAGAATTGGTTTGGTACAACTGCTGATTAGAAGAGATAATAATCACAAGAAAATATATTTTGATTTTCTTATAAGCTTGCTGTTGCTGTTCGAGCTTTTACAGGCGCTCTTTCTTCGTCAAAATTCCGAATTCGGTGCAAATTCATTTTTTTCTTGAAGCGGTTGACGGCGTTTTGAAGACATAGTGTCTTGGCTAATGGTCCATGACGTCTGAACCGCAAATAGCTGCGTCGTCAGCGCAAGGAATTTTTAGCGTGGGTGCGTGCTAAAAGAAGGGCCAAAAGGATGAAAGCTGGAGTAGTGGGATCGGATCGGGGAACTAAAAGGCAACTCACTGCATCCTTTTCAGCCTAACACAACAGCAAGTTGAAATTGCCAAAATCATTTGCAGAAGAAGACGTTTGAGAAACCATTTTGAGCCGTTCTGAAGGTCTATA
Source organism: Artemia sp. Qi Xiang Cuo (assembly GCF_049724085.1). Classification (NCBI taxonomy): domain Eukaryota; kingdom Metazoa; phylum Arthropoda; class Branchiopoda; order Anostraca; family Artemiidae; genus Artemia; species Artemia sp. Qi Xiang Cuo. Next base: position 55,901,888 of record NC_142800.1, read on the forward strand.
AATAGTGTAGAAAATGAGAAGCTTCATTCTTGAAATCGGACTTTTGTCAGATTTTTCGGTTCGAGTCAAACATTTGTTGGAGTTCGGACTTCCACAGTGTCGGAAAAATTGTCGGATTTTCTGTGGTCGGGTGTCGGAATTTTCAGGATTTTCAAAAAGACGGAGCAGAAATCTAGTAGGAACAAAGTGGAAGCACTGGGTGCAAGGTATTTTCAGGTCCCTCAACAGGGACCTGAAAATTTCCGGTCTGGTAAACTGTGTTGAATATTATAGCCTATAGGCCTATTGCCTTTTTGTTTAGCCTAGTTTTAAAGCATAGTGAGCCAGTAGCACAATTCTGGGAGGTTGCCATAGGCCTATGTTACTACTCAATATCCCTAGACATTAGTAACTAGGCCTAGAGCATTCTACTCTTCTGAATAAACAGCTGTCACAAAATTTTGACTAGATGTGTCTCAACTTTGAATGTGCTTGGGAGGAAGGCTACTTGATCTCTTCTGTTTTTTGATGCTTAAAAATAGTGCTAGAACTTTTAATTTCTAACCAAATTAGCTCCTTTAAAAGTTTCAATAGTATTTCTAGATAGGATACCACCAGATGGCTTATTTGAGTGTATATATAGCATATACAAATCTTTAAATTAGCCAGTAAATTTTTACCAATTCATATTAGCCTAATGACTTACAACTAAAGTGAATATACCACTTGATGCCTTTTTTATGTTCTTTACTAATATAATAATTATTTTTGTTGGAAATGAAGGTAAAATGGTAAATAACTACCAAATCATATTATTGAGTTAGGACTAAAGTGAATACACCATGTGATGCCTTTTTTTTATGCTTGTTATAAAAATAATACTCATTTATAGTGGAAATGAGTTTGAGCCCCCCCCCCCCCTAGCTATGCCAATTCCGGGTTAAGGGACGGAAAGCCTATATAGGGGGGGGGGGGGGCTGTAATTCATTTCTACTTGAAATTCGTATCATATTCTTAAAAAGCATAAAAAAGGCATTGAATGATATATTCACTTTAGTACAAAATAAAAAAAATTATTGTGTATATATTGACCAAGTTTTGGTAAAATTCTACTTTAGCTACTTTTGACTAGCCTATCTTGGAATGGAGTTGGGTTAGGAAACTGAAACTTTCAGGGATAGGTCTACAGGCCAAAGTATGTCCTGGGAAGGTGTTTTGAAGTACCTACTTCAACTCCTAGGGTAAAAAACCAGTATCCAATTGAGCAAAATTATGTAAAACTAAAACCCTCACATCTTGTTACCAAAGAAGAATTGAGAAAGATTAGGTATATTAATGAATAGCTAAAAGCCTAAGCTATGCATCAATATGGTTATTATTCAGATTATTTAAGATCAACCACTTGAAACTATTAGTTTATTGACTTACCTGCAGGGACCTCTTTTTGGAAATACCAATTATCCTATTTTCGTGCATATATCCTTTTAGTGTTTCAGTTTTATTCATATATTGACAGAAAGCTGATTTTCTTCTGATTCTAGAAATGTAACTTTTATTGCTTGATATTTATTCTGTAAATCACAAATATTTGAATATAGTTTTTCTTTTCAATTGCTTTTCAAAACAGAGACCACATTTTCAATTTATGCTGACAAATCATTGGTGAAAATTTGATCAAGAAGGTGGGGTTCTTGTCACTGCTCTCACATTGCTTCATGTTATAGTAAAAGAGGGTGGTCCAAAAACCCATTGCTATTTTTCCAGAATGCCAAAGAAAAGTTGTCTTTCCCAAAAAGAGGTCTATTACCCTACTCCCTCCAGAGGGTCCTGAAATTTGCCTACATGACAGGTCTATAGCCTACCCATTGAAATTTTGACAAAACAATTTTACCTTAATTTTCAGTTACCAGTTTCTTTTTCTCTGGCTTTAGCTCTGAAAATGCAATTTCAGTTATTTGAGCCGAATTTTAAGCCATATCAATGTTTTATTTCCAAAATTTAGAAAATGTATTTGCACATCTTTAAAACCTTATAAATTGGGATTGAGCAAAGTAGTGAAGCTGAAACCAATTATGTTGTACTTCATTTAAGTAGAAGACCTATTTTGCATGGTTTCACTTCTATAACTCACAGATTTTTAAAGGTCATCAAAGGTTAGAACCCTCTAGAGGGAGAATGAGTGGAGGTAGGTACTTCAAAATACCTTCCCAGGACACACTTTAGTCTGTAGACCCATCCCTGAAAGTTTCATTTTCTTAACCTAACCCCTTTCTAAGATAGTCAAAAGTAGCTAAAGTAGAATTTTACCTGGGGAGGTACACATTATGTTGGATGAAATTTCCATGGAGGAGTTCCATGAGGGGGAGGGGTATATTTCATAGAGGGTGAGCCAGATTTAGCAGCATTATTCAAAAAACAAACAGAAATTATGCCATATATGAAGGATTGCCCCTCCTCAATACCTTATTCTTTATCGTAAAGTTTGACTGTTTACTAAAATTGAAAAAAGGGGCTTTTTAACTAGAATAGGAAGCTTTTTTAAAAGTGCTAACAGCTTTAGTGTAAAGATCTTGAATAAATCTGCCAAAACTAATATGCCAATTGTGTTTTAATTTTTCATGCACTGGGAGCCAAAATCAAACCAGCATTAGTTGAAAAACATTCAGAAATTAAATAAAAAACAAGTTTTATTAACTGAAAGTAAGGAGCAACATAAAAACTTAAAATGAGCAGTTATTATTCCGTATATGAAAAGGACTGTTCTCTTCTCAACTCCTAGCTCTTTATGCTAAAGTAACATAAAGAGCAAGGTGTGAAGGAGGGGACAGTCCCTTTCATATATGGTATAATTGCTGTTTGTTTTAAGTTTTAATGTCAGTCCTTACTTTCAGTTAAAAAAAAAACTTAATTTTATTACTTAATCTCATAAAGACAATACTTTTGTCAGCATATGAAGAACCGTGTATATTGCAATTACATATGTCTGGTTTATATGCAAATAACACAAGAGACAACAATTAACATACAAGAGAGTAGTGAAGAATTTTGGTATACAAAGTAATACTTTGCAGAGATAGTCACTAGGGATAAATCTCTAGGGGTGGCAACATGATTGGATGAGTTTCGGGGATTTGAGGACCTAAATTTTTTTTGGGGTGGTACAGAGATTTTTGGGGGAGTCCCCGACAATTTGGGAATAGTGCAAGCCCTGCTTGATTTCTAATCAGGAAAATCGAAATACTTAAACCATATGAGAAAAGAAAAGCTTCAACTTTGTGGTTGACACAATAAAGAATTGCCGCAAAATTAATTCAAAATCAACCAAACACCACTGCATCTTCTGGCGGCACGCCAGCAAGGTTTTAACACTTCAGTGGCGGTCAACCAAGCCTCTTGTTGGCAGTGTTTGGTTGATGTGCTGGCATGGTGCTGGGGTCTAGGTAAGACACAGAGCGCTACAAACATCAGAATTGACTTAAGAGGACAATTTATGTCATGGGAAGATGTTTTTGAAATCCCCCTTTGCCCCAAACTCAAAATTTTCTAAAATTTTACTTTAGAAGCTTTTTTAAATATTTCTAAAGCGCTAAGACATAGAGCACAACTTTAGAGGACAAATAATTATGGGAAGATGTTTTTGAAATCCCCCTTCCCCCCAAACTCAGAATTTTACTTTAGAAGCTTTTTTTTAAATATTTCTAAAGCACTAAGACATATAGCACTAATAACATCAGAATCAGCTTTAGAGGACAAATTATGCTATGGGAAGATGATTTTTAAATCCCCCTTCCCCCAAACTCGACATGTTTCAAAATTCTACTTTAGAAGCTTTTTTAATTATTTCTAAAGCGCTAATACACCGAAGCACTAAAGATATTGTAATCAAATTAACCGAAAAAATTATGTTATGGGACTATGTTTTTGAAATCCCCCTTCGCCCTAAACTCAAATATTTCCCAAAATTTTACTTCAGAAGCTTTTTAAATATTTCTAAAGCACTAATTGATAGAGCGCTACAAATATCAGAATCGACTTCAGAGGACAAATTATATTATGGGAAGATGTTTTTGAAATCCCCCTTCCCCCCAAACTCAAAATTCTACTTTAGAAGCTTTTAAAATATTTCTAAAGCACTAATAGATAGAGCGCTACAGACAATTGACTTTAGAAGACAAGTTGTGTCATGGGAAGATGTTTTTGTAATCCCCCCTCCCCAAAACTCAATAATTTCTAAAATTCTACTTAAGAAGCTTTTTAAATATTTGTAAAGCACTACTATATAGAGTGCTAAAAATATCATGATCGACTTCATAGGGCAATTTATATTATGGGGATTTCAAAGGATGTTTTTGAAATCCCCCTTCCCCCCAAACATAAAATTTCCAAAATTCTACTTTAGAAGCTTTTTAAATATTTAAATAACCTGGGACTTAACAAGCAGAATGATTCAATTTTCTACTGTTGAGGCAGTCTTAGAGTTGTATTATAACCATGGCAGTTTGGGGGGAAGGGGGATTTCAAAAACATCTTCCCATGACATAAATTGTCCTCTAAAGTTGATTCTGATGTTTGTAGCACTCTGTCTTAGCGCTTTACAAATATTTAAAAAAGTTTCTAAAATAGAATTTAGGAAAATTTTGAGTTTGGGGGGAAGGGTGATTTCAAAAACATCTTCCCATAACATAATTTGTCCTCTGAAGTCGATTCTGATATTTTCAGTACTCTATCTATTAGTGCTTTAGAAATATTTAAAAAGCTTCTAAAGTAGAATTTTGGAAAATTTTGAGTTTGGGGCAAAGGGGGATTTTACATTTATGATGTAAAAGGGAGGTAAGTTTAAACTGTACCCCCCCCCCTAATGTAGAAATGTATACCCTGAATTGGCATATATATGCGGGGGGGGGGGCTAAAATTCATTTCCAATAGAAATGATTATTATATTTGTAATCAGCATAAAAAAAGGCATCAAATGGTATATTTACCCTTCAAAATACCTTCCCAGGGCATACTTTAGCCTGTAGACTCATCCCTGAAATTTTCATTTTCCTAACCTAGCCCCTTTCCAAGATGGCCAAAAGTAGCTAAAGTAGAATTTTACCACCTTTTTTTATGCTGATTATGAATAAAGTAATCATTTCTATCAGAAATGAATTTCAGCCTCCTCCCCCCTATATATGCCAATTCAGGGTATATATTTTTACCACCTAACCTAACCCTGAATTGGCATATATAGGGGGGGGGGGCTGAAATTCAGGTAAAGTTCTACCGAATCATATTATTGAGTTAGGAATAAAGTGAATACACCATTCAATGCCTTTTTTTATGCTGATTACAAATATAATAAGCATCTCTATTGGAAATGAATTTCAGCCCCCCCCCCCCGATATATACCTAACCTAAACCTGATTTGGCCTATTCTGGGGGGGGGCGGTAATTAATTTCCAATATAAATTATTATTATATTAATAATCAGCATAAAAAAGGCATCAAATGGTGTATTCACTTTAGTCCTAACTCAATAATATTACTTGGTAGAACTTTACCAAAATTCATTTCCGATAGAAATGATTTTTATATTTGTAATCAGCATAAAAAAAAGGCATTGAATGGTGTATTCACTTTATTCCTAACTCAATAATATGATTTGGTATAAATTTACCCCATGTTGTTTCCCCCTTATTCTTCTTGAAGATTGCTTGTATCATCACAAATTTGGATGTATGTCATGCTCTTTTTTTGTCAGTGCTATGCCCAAACCTCACTTTACTCCCACCTTTTAACAAGAAAGCAAAGGTTTTTTGAATGATTGGTATTGATATTAGATCCTATGCCAAACACATCTTGAATATTTTCTTTTAATAAAAGGTAAAATTCTAGTTTAGATAATTTTTGCTATTTTTGAAAGAAGTTAGGTTAGGAAAGTGGGTAAATTTCTAGGTGGCCCTTTAATTTAGCTAGCCTAGGATGAAAGTGAAAACATCATTTGGGTAAATTTTTTGTTGTTCATATTATTAACTAATGAATAAATTAAACATACCATTTGATGCCTTTTTTTATGCTCTTTCCAAATATAATATGCTAGCCTAATCATTTTTTTTGTTGGAAATGAAAGTTACCCCCACTCTTATATATACCAATTAAGGGTATATATTTGCAAATTAGGGGGGTCGGGGACAGTTTAGTTTTACATCAGAAATAAAATTTACCCCCATCCCCCCCTAATATGCAAACATTAATATGCAAACAGTAATTGCTTCTGGGGCTAGTTGCATTTTTACTAATTGCATGTCAAACTGGTTAGCTATCATCAAATATTAGTTTAAAAAAAAAAAACTTTCCAAAAAATAAGTTTTTCATAGAAAAGTAAAGGCCATTTTAAACTTAAGCTTACAAATAGTATACAAGTTGCAGATACAAATACCTGTTAACATTCAAACTCAAAACAACCAGAAATTACTATTAAAGAATAAATGAAACCCAAAACAAACAAAAATTAAATAAACAATCATAGCAAGAAACATATAAGTAATAATATAAATGAATAAATAGATCTTAAAGCAAGTAATGCTTAGATTGAATATAAAAATTAAGCTTAAAAAAAAAAAAAAATTTTGCTATTGAAGTATAAATGAAGTTTAAAAAAAAAAAAAAATAAAAAAACAACCAATCCAAACAAACATACAATACATATTAATGTAAATGAATAAATAAATCTTAAAACAATTGAAACAAACAAAAATCACTACAAACAAGAGTTTTGGTATTGCCCCCTTCTCTTATTGTAAAAGTCTAAAACCTACTGCATCATTAGCACTTTACTGAAAACCAATTTAATTCAAATATTTTCTTTTGTACTTAATATTAAAAATAAACATTGAAATTATAGTAAAATTTTGAACTGATGAGCTTTCAGCAATTAATATAAACATAAATCAAATATTCAGTTTAATTTATTAGTTCTTTCTAAAATAATGCTCTTTCATAATTCATATAAAATACCTTCAGGGCCCTTTTAAGGGTTCAAGATATCAAATATTCAATTTGATGTTGTTTATACTTTCCAAGACTGTTCAAGATGCATATAGTTTTATGTAAAAAATAGCCAATGATGCAGTAGGTTTTAGACTTTCACAATGAGAGAAGTAGGCAATACCTAAACTTTTGTTTTGATACCTTCAAGGGCTCAGTTTTATTAATAATAGATTCAATAAGAATATAAAAAATTAAGACAACAAATATAGAATCTTAAAGTAAACACTTTAAAATACTAAACACTCTTCCTCTAGGCCATAGCCTGTTGAGGTAACAAATTGCTGCAATTTACATGAGCATTCAAATCCATCCACTCCACACTACCAAAAATGAGACCCAGCTACCAAAATCATCAAAATCAATAAAAGGAAATGAACCCAAAACAACATAATTCCCTTTAACCTATCTTTAACTACCCTGCAAACCTTTCGCTTGCCCATTCACCCTCCCCCAAGAAAAAAAAACAAACAAAAAACCAATCAACCCAATGACCCAAAATACTTTTTTTTATTACAAATTTAAATGATCCCACTGACCTCTTCTCTTTTTAAATCTTTAGGCAACACATTCCACACTCTAGAGCAGACTATATCAATAGAAAAATTAGATCTTATGCAAGGTGTAGAAGGAATGTTAAGTTAATTTTAGTCCACAAAATTACCCAATAGCTAATTGAAGTTTATTGTAAAGTGAAAAAAAATCATCATCAGCTATTCTAATTGCTGTATCATCAGCAAAACTTTGCACCAGGTCATCACCAGACTTTTCTTCCTCAACAGATAAATTAATAGCACAGAGCAAGCAACAGCTACTTGGTGGTCTATGCAAATACACTTTATATCATTGATTTGAATAATAAAAAAGAGTGGCACAAGTGTTGAACCTTGTGGTATGCCACAATTAATCTCAGTAGCACTTAATTCATAATTACCTATAAAATAGAAACAACCTTTTAAATAGAAAGTTTTAGTTCTCTTCTTAAGAGTCAAGTGAGATCAAAGGCAACTAGCCCCTCCTCTCTCACACCCTTTTTCCACAAATACTTCCAATAAAAATTTTGAAATAACCATTTTGTTCAATATAGTACAAATCTCAAATGAACAAAAGTCACTACAAACAAAAGTTTGGGTATTGCCTCCTTCTCTCACTTTAAAAGTCTAAAACCTACTACATCCCTAGTTTAGCTCTGTTTAACTAGTAAAACTCTAGTTTAGCTACTTTTTGCTATTTTTGAAAGGGGTTAGGAAAGTGGGTAAATTTCTAGGTGGCCCTATAATTTAGCTAGAATGAAAGTGAAAACATCATTTGATACCTTTTTTTATTCTGTTTCATAATGCAACAATTGCTTCTGGGGCTAGTTGCATCTTGAGCCCTTAAAGGGGCCCCAAAGGTATTTCATCTTTGTAATCACCCAAAGAAGTTATAACCTAACCTGCAAAATACTTGATTTCAAACCATTGTCCTACTGTTTCAAGTTTTTTAAATACCATCAACAAAAACAGTGCTGAATTTTGCTATTCAAAAGTTTGCTGTTAACAATTAGGGTATATATTTGCACATTTGGGAGAGGGGGGGGGGTAAATTCATTGTAAAGCCTAATTTAGATAGGTGAAAGTGAAAACATAATTTTATGTTTTTTTTATGCTCTTTCATAATTCATATAAAATACCTTCAGGGCCCCTTTAAGTTCTCAAGATGCAATTAGCCCCAGAAGCAATTATTGGATTATAATGATGCTTTCACTTTCATACTAGCTAAATTATAGGGCCACCTAGAAATTTACCAGAAAGTGCAGCCTTCATTAATGAATCCAGGGCCAAAAAACATACTCTTGGAAGGTATTACCAAGTTTCTGTGTTAACCATCTTCTGATTTCTAAGTCTTAAATTTGCCTACTTGACAGGTCAATAGCCTACACCTAGGCTATTGAAACTTTGACAAAAGAATATTTTACCTTATTTTTCAATTATTAGTTTATTTTTCTCTGGTTTTAGTTCTAAAATGCAAACCAGAGTTAAAACTCATATCAGTGGTTTTTTTCTGAATTTAAGAAATGTATGGTAAATTTGTAGTGGGTCATTTGATGCCTTTTTTATGCTCTTTCATAATTCAATAATTGCTCCTGGGGTAAAAAAAAAAAAAATCTTGAGCCATTGAAGGGGTGCCAAAGATATTTCATTATTATAACCACACAAGAGTAATACAATCCAAAAATACTTATTTATAAGAATTCTAACCTCATTTTGGCAACTGAAATATAAACCATTTTCCTCCCATTTCAATTTAAGGGTGTGTTTTTGAATAACATCAACAAAAAATAACACTGAATTTTACAATTCAAAACTTTGCTGAATCCAAGCTGTCCCTTATTAACATATAATGTTTTCATGGAAGGGGGGTTGTATAAACTTCAGCTATGTCTCATTAGCTTTTCAATTGTCAATTCAGTTTTATTAATAATAATTGATTCAATAAGCATATAAAAAATTCAGACAAAAAAGATACAACCTTTAAGTAAACACTGTAAAATACTAAACACTTTTCCTGTAGGCCATGCCTGTTGAGGTAACATAAATTGCTGGAGTTTATGTGAGCATTCAAATCCATCCACTCCACTACCAAAAATGAGACCCATCTATCAAAATCAACCAAATCAGTAAAAGGAAATGAACCCAAAACAACATAATTCCCTTAAACCTATCTTTAACTACCTTTCCCTAAACAATTCCCCGTCCCTCACCCAAGAAAAAAAACAACCAACCCAATTACCCACAATACTATTTTTCACTAATTTAAATGGTTCTATTCACCTCTTCTCTTTTACATACTTAGGTAGTGCTTTCCACATCTTACAGTAAACTATATCAATAGAAAAATCGGATCTTACGGAATGTGTAGAAGTAACGTTAAAGTGATCTGCAGTTCTAATAATTACATTATGGAGATTTGATATATTTTGAAACAAATTAGATAGCCACTCAGGTAAAAGGCCATGATGAAATCAGTGCACAAAAATAGAGCAAGCAATGTTATGTAAATTATCTGTTGACTGTAAATCCCCATCTTGTATAAGTAAAAAAGCTTTATCATTAATTTTTTTCAATCTTTGAGTATGAATTTTAAATGTTGATATCCAAACTATTGAACAATATTTGAGATGAGATTGGATCAGAGAAAAATAAAGCAGGCATAAAGTTTTATTGGGGGGAAAATGTTCAAGTTTTTTAATCATCAACATTCCTCAAAACTTTCAAATATACAGCATTCACATGATGTTTAAAAGAAAGATTTTCATCAAGCAAAAGTCCCAAGTATTTAGCGAAACCTGTCTTAGGTCTGATAATCACACCTATTGATGCTAATAGCCCCCCAACATCAGGATGAGACTTTCCTGTTCACAAAAAAATCAAATTTGTTTTGTAGAAAATAGCTTACTTTTAATCTTTCAAAAAAGTACACAAAAACACATATATAAATCCCCACACAGGGTGTCAAAGTCAACTCTCAATACAGACTAAAAATAATATTTAACACTAAAAGAACCTTTGCACTTGGGGTTGTGGCCAAGTATGATGCGGGCCAATCAAATGTAGCGAGTCCCTCAATTCAATTTTCTCTACTCATATTTTCAAAATCAATGGCTTGAATTTTAGCAAGTCCATGTGATGACTCGTACCAAATTATAAATCATTAATTTATAGGTCCCTTGCAAAATGGTTGCCTTGACAACAAGTTTAACTTACAATTGAAAATTATCTTATAGGCAACTGTAATTACAGAAAAGAAAATAGGTCATTTATCTGAAAAGAAAAGAAATAAGGGGTGGAACCCCAACACCTCCCCACGTAAGATAAATGACCACCCATGCGCCACGCTGATCCACCCTTACAATCATGACACTGAACTTCAACTTTACAAAATTCATTTGTCTTCTTTCATCCACCAATGCCTGTGCTTCCACCAATTGGCTCTGGATCTGTTGTCATCCACACGTTTCTACTGTAGAACCACCATGGTATCTATTGTCATCTGCATAAGGTTTTCAAAATTGAAGTCCCCAAGATTCACAGAAAATAATTGTGCTCAGCACAATCAAAGATAAAACTTTTCTTACTCTCACGAATTTACATTTGAGAGAAGTAGAGAATCAGTTTCTGGGACATTCAATGATGTCAGCCATCATGAAAAATTGGCTGGACTAGCCTCTTAATTTCCATCAGTGGCAACAACACCACATCTTGCTTAAAATGTAATTTGGCCCTTGGCATAATTTCAAATACTCCAAGCCCAAAAATACACTGGCCAGTCTAACCGAGAGGGGTATAGGGAAATCAGCTAACAGTTTGAGCAAATTATTAATCAGTTCATTCTGGGTTCTCTCCCGTAGGATAATCAGATAATGAATAGAAGTGATACCAACTGAAGATGAAATTTGGATGCCTAATAAGGCTTACCCGAAATAATTGTCAATTCCCATGAAGAGTAAAGACTATGAATAGGGCTACTGAACATGGGTTTGGGTGAAATAAAAAGTGACTGGGAGAGAGTATCCCCCAAGGACTTCATATTAGAGAGGAAAAATCTCGGCAACAGGGTTAGAACCGGGTAACCAGTTGTTCGTTGAGCAAACCGTCCATCATTCATGGCTCCCCAAAGGGGCTGCTACCCTGCGGAAGAGACCAAACCTCCCTTAAAGTTGTTAGAAGTAATATCAGATTCCTCCCAAGTTTTTCCAACCCAACAATCATCATCTCCCAACCTATTGTAGGTCATTCAACTCTATTTTGTGATCATCTTGTTTTTTCCTCATGAATCTTGGACCTCTTTGTCCCCCCTAAAATTCATTTTATTTATGTTAGCTAGGCACACCCCATCTAATTGTAATTTGTTTTAATATTTATTTTCTCTTGCTTCCTTTCTTTCTCTCTTTCTTTTCTATCTTCCCCCTCTTTTTGCTCTCAGGCTTTTCTTTATGCCTCTATACGCTCTTGTCTTTCCTCCTCTATTTTCTCATCTACTATTTTGTGTAAAGTAGAGGTGTATACTTTTCGTGTTCTAGAGTTTTTTTTTCATTTAGTAAAAGATACTTTCCAATAATTTCCAGTTGTATTTTGTTAGCCTTTTTATTTACCTCTTTGTAGGTTTGTTTCTCTTTATTCTGTACCTCCTCATACTCTTTCTCTCTATTGCTCTAGGAAGAGTGATATCTTCCTCCCAAGTAGAGTTGCAAGTCAAATTTAATTCAATTTCTATATTCCGAATACGCTCTTTAGGTTTACAGACAAATTCTCTGTATAACTTATTTTCTTTAGCAAATGCAATTCTTGAAGAATGAATGACTTGAAGAATGAAATCTTGAAGAAATAATTCTTGAAGAAAGAATTAGAGAATAACGGCTTCTTTCACAGCAAGCAATTTTACATAAGTGAAATATATCTCCAAAAAACGAAATAGCAAGGTTTGGACAAGAAAGTAAACTGAATAACTGCACAAATATTTCATTAGTGGATTGGCTAGACTAAACTCAAACAGGGGAACTACCCTGCAAAACATCTCCCAATGTCATCTACTTCCTTCTCCTCCTCTCCTTCTTCGTCAAATATGTGCACAAAACTGACAAATTTTCCTAATTTGCGGTCTTCAATTATCTTATAACCTTTGTCACGGAAGATTATTAAGTCCACCAATTCACTTAAATAATAACCCGACTCGCAATTTCTCTTATCTGTTCTTACCCTGTAATACTTTCTAATACAGAGAGATTCCCCCACTGTAAACTCAAACTCAATTCATTTCACGTTATTTCTTTTTATTCTAAAAATCTCACAGTTGTCTGGCTATTCCTGTAAAAAATGGTCGATTTTTGTAATTTTCTCTAATTTCTATATTTGGGCGTTTAGGTTCAGCCCAATCTTGATGAAAGGAGGTTGTGGAAGGGGGTTATACCCTTTCTCCTGCACTGCGTCGTTCCTAGGTAGGAGCCTGGCTCATCAAATTTTAAATTCTCAATCTTTCAAATCTGTTTTCCATGCAGATTTTTACAGCCTATAGCCTATACTGTAGGCTAACTTTCACTGGTATCTTTGAAAACGCGGAATTCTTATACTATCCGTTTTACCGATAGGACCTTTGTTGCTGCCACTAGTGTTCTAGTGGCATGATAGTACTGTTACCACTTTTTGGCACAAAAATGGTGCTACACCACTTACTGGAGGGGACGCCTCACTGGTGCCAAATATTGTAATGGAATGTCCGCGCTTACCACTACTATCCTGTAAATGTAGAGTATGTTTGTACCCAATTTACGGTATACCCTACTTAAGGGTATGGAAACGTGATCGAACGGTCAAAAGGACAAACTCTAGGCCAAGGGTGCCCAACCTGGGTCACGACTAAAATCTCTAGCTATCTCCTCGGAGGGTAAACAAATCCCCCTGTTGATATAATAAATTACGGTATTTCTCGCAACTCTTTTCCTACCCTGTCTGGGTTCCTGGAAAAATATTTTACAAAGCTGTAGAATATAGCTTACTTGTAATATTCCAAAATGGTACACAAAAACACACAAATAAATCCCCACACGGGGTCTGAAAGTCGACTCTCAATACAGACTAAAAAACAATATTTGAACACTAAAAGAATCTTGGCACTTGGGGTGTGGCCCAGTGTGAAGTGGCCAATCAAATGTATTGAATCCCTGAATTGAATTTGCCCTACACATATTTTCAGAATCAATGACTTGAATTTTAGCAAGCCCATGTGATGGCTCATACCAAATTATAATCCCGTCAATAAATTTTCTCTTGAAAAATGGTTGCCTTGACGACAAGTTTAACTTACAATTGAAAATTATCTAATAGGCAACTGTAATTACAAAAAAGAAAATAGGTCAATTATCTGAAAAGAAAAGAAAAGAAACAAGGGGTGGAACCCCAACACTCATTGTTACTTTGATACTATAATACTTCAATTCAGTGATTAACTTTGATGTGCAGGGTAAGGGCTGTAAATTGTTTATTGTTAATTTGATACTAGTTTTGATAACTTGAAAAACTTGAAACTTTGGCAATCAAAACCAAACAAAAATTAATTTGTAAAAACTTTCCAAAAAAGAAGTTTTCAAAGAAAAGTAAAGGCCATATTAAACATAAAATCAACAGAAATAAATTCTTATAAAAATTAAAAGTAAAAAAAAACATAAACTAAATAAAGAATCATAGCAAACAAACATGCAACAGATACCAATTTATAAATAAATCTTAAAACAAGTAAAACTTAAATTGAATATACACACTTAGCTAAAACAAACAAAAATCACCACAAACAAGAGTTTGGTTACTGACTTTCCTAACTAAAAGTCCAAAGCCTAGTACCATGCATGCAAAAAGTGTGGTAGTATAGTAGCCAATGCTACTTGGCAGTTTTCATGGCTGAGTGAAATCTGTTGCTATATTTTTACAGAAAATGCTAGTGCTTCCATTATCCTTGAATTTGTTGGCAACATTTGGAATCTTGTTGAGTTCTGCTAATGGCTGCTTTGGAACTTTTTGCATATATGCCTACTGTGTCATTGGTTTTTTACTGAAAGCTGTATGTGTCTTGAACAGTCTTGAAAAGAACTAACAAAATTAATCTGGATATTTGATATGTAATAGTAATAATTACTGAACGCTCATCAGTTCAAGATTTTATTTCACTGTAATTTTCATTTTGGCTAAAATACCCAAAATGAGAAGCTTTTTTAAAGTTCTAAAAAACTTTAGCGTAAAGAGCGACGTGTTGAGGAGGAGCTTTACCCCTCATATGCACAACAATTTCTGTTTGTTTTAGGGTTTAATGTTGCTCTTTACTTTCAGTTGAAAAAACTATTTCTTTTAAATAGTATGAAAAGAATATAATATGTTACATTATGAGGAGTCAATGAGAAGACAATTAAACAATGCCAGCACATTTTTTATTGGTGATAAAAACAACAAGAACCACAATCACTGCAAACGAAAAGAATGGGAAGTACAATAACAGTGATAGCAGGGAGGAAATATACACCCTTTTCTTAAATTCATAAGAACAACTAGCAGTGCGTCATTAATATAGAAAGAAAATATGGTTTCATACTATACTCAAAATCAATTTCCACAAGGTGTTGCTTGACTTTCTTAATTTTCTGTCACGCTTATTCTGTAACAAAAAAAAAACAAGCAATCAATAGTCATGGGACTAGAGCCTACAGGGACCAGGGACTTGCCTGTGGAGGAGATCTCTGAAAACACTTTCCATCTCCTCTTTTATACATCAACTCTTTACATAACATGGCATAGTTTCTGGCAGGGTAACACTACAGGAAGAAGTGCTAGACTGCCACCCCCCCCCCCCAGTAGGATGATGGTCATATATATGTATATTTGATTTACCTATAAAACCTACCCCCCCCTCCAGCCTGCATAGGAAAATATTTCTGATCCCTCCTTAGTAAGGAAAGGACATATGTCAACCCATAATAAAAAAACTATTGTGCACCCATGAATAAAAAGTAGGAGTCTGCTTCTGTTTTCTGTCGTTTATCTAGATATCTTTTCCAATCTCTACAAGCTATGACAAGACTTCCCAGTCCATTCTAAAAAGTTGTGCAACAAAAACTAATGAAGTTTATAATTGACGAGAGGTACTTTTAAGGTGAGGATTTTTTTCACTCCTGCTGTATTCTAAGCGTTTCTTCCCTCCTCCGTTTCCGTGACCAAACTGGAGGGGTCTACTTGCTCTGCACTCGGAATAGCTTCATATTCCGGACCCGGGTTTTGCAGACCCTTCAGTTAAGTGTCAGGTGGGAACACAACTCCCCTACCACATCTCATATCTTAACGTCTGTTTCCTAAAAAAAACGGATATCAATTTTCCAGATACGGTTTTCCGGAATCGGATACATTTCTAGCTTCTCTGGTGCCATTTTGAATCTAATCAGACCTGAAACCTATGATTTTCTTGGATTTTTTTTTTTTTTTTAGATATTTTGAAATTATGAAGTTTTTAGGGCAGTATCACATTTTCATCAATGTTACCACGTAGCAACACGTATGAAAATAGATAAATAGTTTTGCTTAGAAATGGGATTTGGTAACATAATCTCCCCCCAAATCTTACTTTAATTTTTATTTAAACTATTCAGAAAATAACAGTTTCTGATAAGGATTGTGCAGGTTATTTTAGAGCTAATATGACTGTTTTAAACATTATAGTTCCAATCGACATTTTGAGAAATATTTGAATGAATTAATAGTCATGTTTTTTTTTTATTATTAAAAATGTCCTACTCAAGATGTATAATTGTACAAAAAAATGTTCAGCCAGGGTAGGGTGAGTGATAAAGCAACATACGTAGGTGTTTTTTCGGTGAGGGGGGCAATAATAATAAGAAAGTCTATTTGATAATTCGGTTAAAAAAGGCCCATAGTTTTGGGATAATTTTGGATTTGTCAAGGGCAGAGACATGTACTATGGGTAGTTTTCTGAAGTGTTATACCCTTAACAAATAATTATTTTCAGTGTTCGTTGTTTGAAAAAGAATAGTAAGGATATGTGTTGCTCTTAGTTAAGCCCCCTACCCCTCAGTCTATACATCTATCTGGTTACACCCTGACAGAGATAATATTATTTTAAGCTATCTAAACTATTTAATCTGCTGTCTTCTTAGAAATTAGTCAGTCTGCTTTTTTTTCAGTTATATATATTTAATATTTCAAATACTACAGAACGAGTAGCATTTGCTAACTTTACGCAGTAGATTTGTTTAGATTAACGTCCACCTACTAACTAAAGTAAGTTTTCAGCTATATACTATAACCTTACCTGGTCACTTCAATTCAGGTACCCCCCCCCCCCCCCTTGAACTTCAAATTTAAACTAAATATGGCTGAAAAGCGGATGGTTGAAAACGCAGTTGTAAACAGGTAAAAGGCTAAATAAGTAGTTCATAAAAGGTAGATGGTTGAAAAAGATGGAAATAAACACCTGGAATAACAGAATAAAAGTCTAACAAGGAGCAATTATCCATAATGTCTAAGAAAGTTTTAGCTCTAATCCAAGAAGATTAATACTGAAACCTATTGAAGCCCAAATTTGTTTTTGAACTAATATATTTTTATATTTTTATTATATTTTTATATTTTTATAAAATATAAAAATAAAATATAACTATTATATTTTTATCCTATTTTGTTTTATTCCATTAGTATTAACGAGACTTCACTTATCACATGACTACTGGATTCTTAACAAGTGTCAATCAAACATAAATTAGATGTTTATAGCCTTCACTAAAAATGAGATTTGTTCTTTTGATCATAGCATAGTCGACGTGTAGGGGTAATGGTCATTGAAATTGATAACCCTGTGTTCTTGTTAGAAATTTTTTACTGAAAAGACCCATTCAATCTCAACTAACTTGTTGCTTATAATCATAGAAATTTGCTTTTTTTATTGTTTGTATCTGTTTACATTCTATTATTAGTCTGGACCAATCACTTTTCTCGCTTTTAGTACTATACATGTGTTTTTGAAAGTGAAGCTGAATTAGGATTTTTTTAAAAGGATTTCGACCCGAGACGTAAATGAAGAGGTAGAAAATGGCGGTGAGCTAAGACCACAATT
Source organism: Artemia sp. Qi Xiang Cuo (assembly GCF_049724085.1). NCBI lineage: Eukaryota > Metazoa > Arthropoda > Branchiopoda > Anostraca > Artemiidae > Artemia > Artemia sp. Qi Xiang Cuo. The sequence continues at coordinate 55,919,543 of NC_142800.1, forward strand.
AATTTTTTATTCTGTCATTAACTAATACTGATGTATACATAAATTATAGTAAGTCTACGCCGATTCCGGAACTCTGAGTGCATCGGTCAAGCTTATCCCCGTTGATTCTATAAAATGGATGGAAGTCCCTATAGAGTAGTATGCCACATTCGATGTTCCATTTAGACTACGATGCTTTCCAACGGCCAATCCAGAACCACAATTTTTTTGGCTAAAGGATGGCGTTCCTATCCAAAGTAAGTTTACCCTTCATTCACGGCTAAATTGGATTTTTTTTTTTTTTTTTTAGTGTGTATATGAGCTTGGTTAAACTAGTGACACTATTTATCTGGTTGGCTGAAAAATACCCAATTTTGTCTTTTACAATAGCTTTTTTAGTGTGTTTGCCAATTCAAAAATTACTGGTGTTTTTTTCTGTATTTGCTAGTATTAAGTTGTAAGCCACTCTATACTTCTGACAGAGTATGTGCATCTTCGGCTGTGAATCGGTACAAGTTTCATAGTTATTGCCGTATTGATTGCTTATGATTGACAAATGTCTAGTGGTCTCCGTTACCACTAATGAAATTTAAATTTTCCTCTAAATATGACTTACCTCTAGACAAAAAGACGATAGACATGGTGAAGTTCGGCTACGATAGTTCAAGGTGCGTTATGTTACAAGACAAATTGTAGAGGAAAACTGAAGTAAAGAAAAAGATGTTTTTCTTTTTTTACTGTTATTAAGAGCGTCTTATTAATAGGAAAGAAAATTTTTATAGCCGTCGGAAAATTGAAAAGCATAGTTTTTGTTAACCTCTGTATTTTAACTGTTGCTACCAGGGCTGCCAATTCACAAAAATATAGCGGAGGCAAATTTTCAAAATGGAAGGGGTTTAATTTTGTTTTTTTCCAATGGTTTAAAAAAGAATGAAAAAAAAATTGTTTTCAATAAATATACCAAAATCAAAATTGGGGAGTTGAAAAATCTATAGGACAAACACCCCCCCCCCCTACCCCAACATCTGCTGACGTGCTTAATTTTTAGAAGTTAGAAAAGGGAATATGTTTTATTTTGATAACAAACGAAAATTCTTGATTCAATGAAAACCGTTTGGAGCGAATTAATAGTAACTGTCAAATTTGTGCAATTTCGGCACGTAATTCCTTCCTCATAAGATAATTAGAAAGATGGTTAGTCATGGCTTGTTATGGCTATGTGTCTAGGCTTTATATGTCATGGCTTGTTATTTATGGCCTGTCAGTTTTTAGTGATTTTGTTCTTCTAATATTGTCCCAAAGAGGAAAAAAAATTGAAACTAAGTTTGCTTTACAATCTCTTCAAATCTCCGCTTTCCAATAGCCTTATTAGTTTTTATGTTGCCTTGTTAGTTTTCAGATTCCCCTTTTCTTACTATTTTAGTTTTTACTGTAACTTGTTCCGAAAAGAAAAAATTCCAACCAATGTCTGGCTCATAATTTTTTTTGTAATCATTTATATTATTACTATAATCCGCCCTACTTGATCCTACTTCTACTTGTTTTTATCTCTATTTTTATCTCCAATTTTTTATTCAAAGCCTCATTTCTACCCAATCATAAAATTCTATCATTTTTGCTACCCACCCATTATATTCTACTTGATCCGCCCCCTTCCGTTGTTGTGATTTTACAAGTTCATTCAATTCTTTCCCACTAATTGGTTCAAGTCGTCTTTTTTTTTGTATCACATGTGCTCTTCTTCATTAAATTTGAGAGTCGAATAAAAAAAATTGTTTAGGGCCTTTATTATGGAGAATTTGGTCTCTTATGCTCTTTGTGTTTCGACCTTATAGTGTATTAAGTTGGTTTTTTACTGGTTTTAGTGATCGGTATTTTACTTATTTGATTTTGTATTTTAGGAAAGGATCTTCATTTAGTCAATCTATTCGATGAGTCTTTGGTTGACGATCATGTCACTGTAAGTTTTATGACATATTATCTAATGTTTCTCAACCCTAATTTTACGCATTTTTAATATTCTTGTGTAAAGATGAAAGATGTGGGAACAGTTGACTGTGCATCAAGAACTCCATTATTGAAGAGTGAAGGGGATGAAACACCACCTCGGCGGGTACCTTTTTTGACATTGACAAAAATAGTAGGGGTTGGTGCATAGACTTGAGAGCTGTCAACTATAGCTATTGGGGAAGTATTAGGCGAACTTTAAGACGATAATTCATGTCTCGAAGGACTGATATATGGAGGGCTCGCTCCACGTTTTGATGCATGGTGTAGTATAGTGGCGTGAATGAGAGAGTCGAACACTTTACGAACATCATTCCCGGTCAACACGAGAGTTTCACCTGATGCATCAGCATCGATCAATGCGCTCGCGACAACTGACAAAGCGTGGGCACAACCGAGACGTGGCTGGAATCCAAATTGGTAAGGTGGAACATAGCATTTCGCGTTCAGATGGTCAGTGAACAGAAGTTCGAAAAGCTTACAGAAAGTAGTAGCCGCTGTTATAAGGAGGAAGGACGAGCACTGGGTAGCAAGTTTACCTTTCTTTGGAATTGAAGTAAGATCTCCAATTGAGAAAGAAGAAGGTACAACTCCTTGGGTAGCAATTATCTGCATCAAAAGAGCACTATGGTTTACCAGTAGCTCGCTTCCATGCAGAATGTGAAGAGTGCTCGTTTTATCGATGCGAGAAGATTTCTTACGCTTTAGGCGTTGGATTGCTCTCAGTACAGAATCAACTGAAACAGCAAAATTGTCGGTTAGACAACTTTTCAGAAATTTTTCAAGCTTATCTTCATATTCGGATTATATCGCGGCATCTGGTGGGGAGAATTCAGTAGAGAAGTATGAATTATATATAGAAGTAATAATTTATTTTTGACCCAATAACATTATTAAAAAGTAGAGTAACAAAAGAAAGTAAAAGGAAAAGACATAAAAAACAGACACTTTTCTAGGACATACAAAACAAGTTTGTGATCTAGAATCATTTCTCCTCCTTTTCTTCTATATGTAATTGTAGGGAGTTTAAGCTGGTTCAGATATTCTTCATAAGACTATTGCTACAATCCACTTGTCATCTTAGTCCAACTTTTTCAAGAACTTGTTTAGGCTTTTGAAAAAAGGGGATGCCGAAGACATTCCCATCTCAATTTGTGGTCAAGCAAGTGCAGTATACAATTTTGTGAACGTTTTTTTATGGTGGCTTAGATTCTCCTTGGCGATACCAAGTGATTGAAAAGCAGATGATGAAATAATCTAGGCAAGGGTGCTAAAAATGAATCTGTCATCAAAAATGACCTAAAGATCTCTTTTATCAGAAACTGCAAAAAGGGCATTGAAGGAAATACTATTGATATTGGCAATATTTACCAAAATTGAGCACATGCCATAAACCAACATTAATGACAAGGAGCCATGTTTAAGGCCAACTAGACTATCAAGGTCAATTTGGATAGATTGTAAATCAGAAGCTATGGCAGCTTCACACACTGATTTAGAATCATTCATATTTAACCAAATTCATAGGCGTGAGGGAAACGGTTTGCCTGTAAGCTCGGTTCAAAGAGACTCACAGGAGAAATCATGGCAATGCAATAAAAGTAACACGAAATAATTTAATGATAATAAATTCAAAGAAAACTACTGGCTCACAAACAGAAAGCTCTAAATAAAAGTTGGATTAGAGCTTTTATACGGTTCATTTAAAAAACATTTTCTTTGAAACAAGTGTTATATAAACAAGTAAGAAATTTGGTATCTGATTGATATCATAATTCCGTTTTTTAGAGTTTTGGTCGGTATTGCGCCGGTTTCCTCCTTACTTGCACTTTGTTACCACAAAATATTTGATCAAAAGTGATTGGAAACCAGCCAGCTGCTGAGGAGGGAACTATTTCCAGGTATATTTTTCACGGGAGGGAATTTTCAGGTGGGAAAGTATTTTCCGTGGGGACGCCTACAACTACTACCACTAACAACTCACCGCAGCACCAAACCGCCTGAGGCTAATACAGCTACGCACGCTCCTCCTCCATCCCAGTATATTCAAAGCCTCCCTTTTTAAGCTCGCCCATGAAGTTCCCATTTCCTTTAAATCTTTCTTTATGACGTCGTCCCACCCCAGACGTGGACGACCTGCTTTCCGTTTAGCCCTAGACGGCATCTCTCAGTCTAAAATAACATCATATTACTAAGTAATATACTACCAACAGAGACCAGACTAATCCCTCGATAATTACCACACTCACTTTTATCAGCTTTCTTATAAAGTGGCTTAATTAAGGTTTTCTTAAAATCGTTAGGTACTTCCCGTTTTTCAAAAATCGTATTCATAATAACTATCTCGGTTAAGCAAATTCTCAAAATGTTCGGCCCATCATCCTTTAGTTTTTTACTTATCGCTAATTGCGGCCCCATTCCTATCTATAACTGGGCCAAGTCCGCATTGACTACTCCCTCTCAGTTTGTTAACATGCCAGTACAATACTTTACTATTATGCCGTCTAGCTGCATCTTCCAGATCCTCGGCAAATTTATCTATGGCCTCTACGTCACACCTCCTAAGTTCATATTTTAATGCTTTCTCCACTTTCTTTACATTCCTTTTGTTTTCATATGATCTATCACTAAGGTAATTCTTGTACAAGTCCTTTCTCCTTTTTATCAAACATAAGGCTTTTTCACTAATATTCTTAGCAGCAGTTCTAGCTTTCTTCCCTAAGACACCTTCAGCAACTTCACAAATTATTTTTTTTTAAAATTATTCCAACCATCTTCAATATTGTCTAATTTTAAACTCTCAAGTTTAGTATTCAACTGTTCCTGAGAAGATTCTATCGAATTCTTATCCTGGAGTCTACCAATATCACAATTTCACAGAAGGCAGTTACCCCTCCGAAATTTCAGCTTTAAATTAACCCTAGACACTACTAAATGGTGATCTTTACTCTAAACATCAATAACGGCACTCCTATATACCCTAGTATCTTGTATTGATCCTGCCAGTCTTCGGTTTACAATAACATAATCAATAAGGCTTTCTGTCTTACCATTACATGAATACCATGTTAACTTATGAGCCATTTTATGACCAAACACCGTATTGGTTATAACTAGATTGCTATACCTACAAAATTGCAAAAGTCTGTATCCATTACTGTTTTCTTTTCCTACACCAGATTTACCTAGGCCGGGATACCATCTATCTCAATTTCTACCAATCTGGGCGTTAAAATCTCCCAGTAAAAACATCATATTTCTACCTGGGACCGTGTCTATTTGTTCCTATAGCTTTAAGTAAAATTCATCTGAGTCACTAGTATCTCCATCAGTCGGTTCTGCAGGGGCATATGCTACTATAACTGATACTCTGAACTTTTTAGTCATAAAATGAGCAATTAGTATTCTATTATTAATACATTCCCAGCCCAAACAAGATTTAGCAGCTTCTTTATTCAGCATGAGTCCTACTCCCTGTCTATCTGCCCCATCCTTCCTACCTGAGTAAACAAATTCTATATCACCTAATTTCATACTTCCTACACCTGGGATATGAGTTTCTGAAACTCCTAATAAATCCAGTTCGAATCGTCTGAATTCGTCAGTCAAAACGTTGATATGACAGTCATTTTTTAACGTCGTAACATTCCAAGTTCCAATTTTCATGTTCTTTAGAGACCCATCTTGGTCACAACATGGTTTTCAGCACTTGGCGATGCTCTTCTATAAACAAGAGTCGAAATCCTGCACAGACAATCTCAAGCCTATTACCACCGACTCATTATATATTCATGCCTATAGATAAATCACCTAGGAAGAGGTTTTTCAGCTTGAAAACGCCCGTCAAAACATACCAAGCTCAGAAGAATTATACATTAGTCAGAATCCCCTGCGAATGCTTTGTCTTTTACTAGGCTATAATTTCCTTGAGGAGTGCCACTCCTCAAGTAGGAATAGAGTTGACCGCAAGGTCTCCAGTCTTGCAGGTACCCCAAAAGGGTCGAGGTAGCCCTTTGCAGAGGCCGTTGTCAATAGACCTGGATCTTGCGCCCTGCCGCAGTTGTCCTGCAATAGAGGATTCCCCATGCTATGATGTTCTGATGTTCATCACCATGCAATTTAACCCATTACTGGGAGGTTTGTAACTACTGGGACTTGCGGACAAACCAGTGGGCCCTTTTGAGTGTACATTTGAGGGGTCTTCTTCCTCCTCCGCCTGTATTTATGACCCCGGGTGAGGGTGCCCCAGTTTCTATTATGGACCCCCAGGGACAAGGTCCCCCCTTGGTCCTTGCCTTCTGTGGAGGTACCCTACAAATCTGTAGGGTGTTCCCCTACCGCCACTTGGGGACACGCTGAATTGCCAGAGGGAGGCCAATTAACATCTAGCCTAATTTATTGATTCACTTCAACATTAGCTTGTAAAACTAATGTAAGATTAATGTCTAGCCTAATTTATTGCTTCACTTCAACATTAGCTTGCAAAACTAATGTAAAATTAATATCTATCCTAATTTATTGATTCACTTCAACATTAGCTTGCAAAACTAATTCTGAGTTGATCAAATATTTTATGGTAACAAAGTGTAAGTTGTAAGTAAGGAGGAACTCTAAAAAAGTAAGGAACTCTAAAAAACGGAATTATGATACCAATCAGATACCAAATTTTTTACTTGTTTTTGTAAAACTTGTTTCGAAGAAAATGTTTTTTAAATGAACCATATAAAAGCTCTAATCCAACTTTGATTTAGAGCTGTCTGTGTGTGAGCCAGTAGTTTTCTTTGAATTTATTATCATTAAATTATTTCGTGTCACTTTTATTGCATTGCCATGATTTCTCCTGTGAGTCTCTTTGAACCGAGCTTACAGGCAAACCGTTTCCCTCACGCCTATGAATTTGGTTAAATTATGGTTGTGTAATCAATTGGAAAAAGTAACTTATTCCTCTTGTAGAGACATTGGCAGAGCAGCCCAAAACTGTGATACTACCTCAACATGGCAGCAAAATGGCAACAAAGCAGCCTGAATTATACGCTAGATTTAAGGCTCCCTTAGTCCTTACATGTAGGCCGAGGTACGAGACCCAAGTTTGATTTCAAACATGGAATTGATCAACCCCGAAGGGTTAAAAATCGGAAGAGGAGAAAAGTACTTCAGGTTATTATTTTGGGTGTACATATGTCCTTTCATTACTAGGGAGGGATCTGAAACATTTTCCTATAAACGCTTCAGCCACATTTCATATGAGGGATAAAGAGCGAAGCTTTCGACAAAGCGGGGTGGGGGAGAGTGTGCTGCAATTTTGGTCTCAGATATTACAGTGATTTTTTAGTAGTTGTGGAATCTGTGTAGCAACAATTTCAGCTGGAATTTTGGGTCATTTTAGGGCTGGTTGATTTGGTGGTATATTTTTAGGCGCAAATTTTAGAATCTGAAATTGTTTAGATTGAATTTGGAAGAGGAAAGACTGTAAGAAACAGGAAGAATTGATACTTTAACAAGAAGCACCGAGAAATCTGGGAAATTGTAGGGGTTCTGTCTTTGTTATTGAAAATACATTATTCAAGGTCTGTAATTGTACTATAAGAACAAACTTTATTTAATGATTAACTAAATTATTACGGCCAGCTGGGGTGGAATTAGGGATTTTAGAACTTGCACAGGAGCGTTTTTCAAGGGGGAAGGGGGGGGGAGAATAAGAATAAAAAGGAGGGTTACAAATATCACAGACAAAATTATCCTTCCCCTAATTTGATATTTCAAACATAAAGTGCTAAGAAATCTGGAAAATTGAGAATTATGGAGTGCTGTTGGCATGTTTTTTTGCTAAATTCAAAACTAATAAAATTGAATTGGTCTTTTGCCACCCATAGGCTAGACGTAAATAATTTCTTAGACCACACTGCTTTTCCATTTACAAAAAAAATAAACAAGAAAAACGGGTTTTAATTTCTATCAAGCAGTGAATACAAAACACTTAATTAAACAAAAATACTCCGAATATTTCGGCCCCACATCCGGGAGCCTTTCTCAACAGAAAAAAAAACAAAAAAAAATTTCTTATATCAACATAAAAAACATACTAAACAAACAAAATAAAAAATATAAATCAAATAGGAAAAGAAAACTCACATATTAAATAAACAATCCCATTCCCTGGCGTATAAACAAAATCGAATGCTTATATTGATTGGAACACACCTTCTCACAGAATATAAATGGAAATCTGTCAAAAAATGAAAATATATTTATACTTAAACTAAAACAAAAAAGTTCAGCTAACCCCTGGCCCATAACCATTAAATAGATCTCACAAGTTCATCACCCAATGTTTGAATTTTAAATTTCACAGATTCGTTTGCTTGCAAGCTTAGCTGCAGTTCGTTTAGCTTTCCCAGCATTTAACCCAGTCTGACCTTTGTCCACAAGGTCATCATTCGTATCCTAACTATTATCAAAAATAGTACTGGTTGAAAATTTTACCTGCTTTTTAATTAAACTATTACAAATCGAATTGATCCTAAAATCCCCTTCATCTCTATTGATACTAATACCCCCATATATTATCTTTTTTATTTCTATAATTTCCCTGAAGCTTTGTAAAAGTCCTACAGACGTATCTACTATTTTTGTTTGATCAAATAAAATACTGTGATGAGGAAAATTATAAAGATGTTCTGCAACAGCTGACTCAAACGTTTCTGGTGTTTTGTTTTGTTTTAGAGCGCAATCTACGGCATTCTTGTGTTGCTGTAGCCTATTTTCTAAAATCTGTTGTGTTCTTCCCACATAAAATTTACCACAAGAGCATGGAATTTTGTATACTCCCTTTTGCAAATTTCTCGGTACCTTGTCTTTCCCTTTATATAACAACGAGCTTATATTTTGTCCTGATTTAAATGCTGTGTTTATATTATGTTTTAATTCTCTTCTTAATTTTTGTGATAATATTGGGATAAAAGGCAAAGTTATGTAATTTGTTTCTTGATTTGACCCATCTTCTTCTAATATTTTTGGTTCCGTCAACTTTTTTTTCCTTTTTTCAATTATTTGAGAAATCATATTTTCCGGATAGCCATTACCTGCTAGAATATCCTTAATAAAAATTAGTCATTGCTTATGCATTCTGGTGATGCTAATTCTAATACCCTATCAACTGAAGAAATAACCACACCCCTTTGTACCTGGATCGGATGATTTGATGTGAAAGACAAGTAACGGTTGTTATTAGTCGGTTTACAGTAAATTGAAAACGCTAGTTAACTTATTCTCTGTTTCCTTTTTAATTGTAAAAATTAATTCTCCTCTCAGATTATTTAAATGTTCCAAAAAACCTTCAATTTGTGATTCTCCGTAATTCCAAATAACTAAAATATTATCCTTGTATCTGTCCTAAAATTTAGGTTTTAAAAAATATGTTTCTATAGCTAAATTTTCCACATACTCTACATAAATATTTGCTAATAACGAACTTAAAGGCCCTCCCATTGCCAATCCCCTTATTTGATGGTAAAAATTATCTCTAAACGTGAAGTAATTAGTATACCTGCTAGTTATTCTGACTAAATGTAATATAGTTTCCACTTCAATTCCCGAAGATAATTCTTCTATCTCATTTTTACGTTCCTCAAGTTTTTTGGATAAAATACTAAACGATTTATCGACAGGAATATACGTATACATGGATTTTATATCAAAACTGAACAATCTAGATTCTTCTGATATTTCTACACTTATAAGTTTATCTTTTAAAAATTCAGAGTTTTTTACATACGAATTTTGGAGATATAATAATGGTTTAAGTGTCATTGCTGCCCATTTCTCGATTTTTACCGTTGGTGAATTCGTATATAAAACTTTTCTCAACGGGAGCCGTTGAGAAAGGCTCCCGGATGTGGGGCCGAAATATTCGGAGTATTTTTGTTTAATTAAGTGTTTTGTATTCACTGCTTTATAGAAATTAAAACCCGTTTTTCTTGTTTAATTTTTTATCAACATCATTTGTGAGGTATATCAGATAGAAATGACGAAATCTTATCATCAGACTGATTCAATTCTATACTAACAACCCTTTATTGAATAATCGGGAGAAAATGTACAAAATCTAATAATCAGATGGATTGAAGTCTGTATCATCTACACTTTCTAAAATACAAAAGGATAAATTGAAAAAATCTAAGTGTTGGAATGAATAAATTTTTTTTTTCAATATCTATTGTTAGATACATTGAATATGATTGACAAAATCTAAGTATCAGAGTGAATAAATGCATTATAAACATCCTTTGTTGAATATGTCAGTTAAAATTGACATGTCGGATAAAATTGACAAAATCTAAGTTTCAGAGTGAATAATTTTTTTATCAATATCTTTTGTCAGATACACCCAATATAATTGACAAAATCTAAGTGTTAGAGTGAATAATTTTTTTATCAACATCATCTGTCAAATATATCAGATAAAATTTATAAAATCTAAGTATCAGAGTTATTAAGTGCTTTATCAGTAACCTTTTTTGAACATCTTAGATGAACTCTAAGTATAAGAGGGATTAAATTCTATATAAACATCCATTTCTAGTATATTTGGGATAAAATCGACAAAATATAAGTATCAGATTGATTAAATTCTATATCAACATCCCTTTCTCGAATACGTGGGATAAAATTGAAAAAATCTAAGCGTCAGAGTGAATAAATTTTTTATATCAATATCTATTGTCAGATACATCGAATATAATTAACAAAATCTAAGTATCAGAGTGAATCATATCAACATCATTTGTCGAATATGTCAGTTAAAATTGACATGTCGGATAAAATTGACAAAATCTAAGTGTCAGAGTGAATAATTTTTTTATCAATATCCTTTGTCAGATACATCCAATCTAATTGACAAAATCTAAGTGTTAGACTGAATAATTTTATTATCAACATCATCTGTCAAATACATCGAATAAAATTGATAAAAGCTAAGTATCAGAGTGATTCAATGCTTTATCAGCAACCTTTGTTGGATATCTCGGATAAACTCTAAGTATCAGAGTGATTAAATTCTATATCAACATCCCTTGCTCGGATACATAGGATAAAATATCGGATAAAATTGACAAAATCTAAGTATCGGATTGATTAAATTCTATATCAACAACCCTTTCTCGAATACGTGGGATAAAATTGAAAAAATCTAAGCGTCAGAGTGAATAAATTTTTTATATCAACATCTATTGTCAGATACATCGAATATAATTGACAAAATCTAAGTATCAGAGTGAATAAATGCATTTTCAACATCATTTGTCGGATATGTCAGTTAAAATTGACATGTCGGATAAAATTGACAAAATCTAAGTTTCAGAGTGAATAATTTTTTTATCACCATCTTCTGTCAGATACATCCAATATAATTGACAAAATCTAAGTGTTAGAGTGAATAATTTTTTTATCAACATCATCTATCAGATACATCGGATAAAATTGACAAAATCTAAGTATCAGAGTGAATAAATGCTTTATCAGCATCCTTTGTCGGATATCTCGGATAAAATCTAAGTGTCAGAGTGATTAAATTATATATCAAAATCCCTTTCTTGGATACATGGGATAAAATTGACAAAATCTAAGTATCAGAGTGAATAAATGCTTTATCAACACCCTCTAAATGTATTATCAACATCATTTGTCGAGTATATCGGATAAAATTGACAAAATCTAAGTATCAGTTTGATTAAATTCTATATCAAAAACCCTTTCTCGAATACATGGGATAAAATTGACAAAATCTAAGTATCGGATTGATGTATTCATGGCTCTAATCACAAGAATCAACTGATCGTACATCCTGCATTTTTAATGTTTTTAATACATTATATTTTGGAAACCAAGGCTATTGTTATCATTAAAATGAAAATCAACAAAAGATATATTTAAATGTTTCTCAAGTTCAAACGGTTAATACCCAAGCATATGCGACTCGAATTTCACTTTAAGCAGCTGTAACAATAGTAGTTTTTTTTTTTCAGCTTTTCCACAAACATTTTATCGCAATTTCTAATTATTTTAGCTAAGAGTATCGTTTTGTCTACATTCAACAGTTGAAAATATCTGAATGCATTTAAGGTATATTATGAACGGCTTGCAAAAAACATGAAAATACTACTACTACTATTAGTAACAACACACTACGCTTCAAAACCATCTGAGGTATTTCCAAAATTCTACTTTAGAGGCCTTTTTAAAATATTTCTAAAGCGCTACAAACATCAGAATCGACTTTAGACTACAATTTATGTCTTAGGGAGATGTTTTTGAAATCCCCCTTCCCCCCAAACTCAAAATTTTCCAAAATTATATGTTAGAGGCTTTTTTAAAATATTTCTAACGCGCTACAAACATCAGAATCGACTTTAGATGACAATTTATGTCTTAGGGAGATTTTTTGAAATCCCCCTTCCCCCCAAACACAAAATTTTCCAAAATTATACTTTAGAGGCCTTTTTAAAATATTTCTAAAGTGCTACAAACATCAGAATCGACTTTAGAGGACAAGTTATGTCTTAGGTAGATGTTTTTGAAATCCCCCGTCCCCCCAAACACAAAATTTTCCAAAATTCTATGTTAGAGGCTTTTTTAAAATATTTCTAAAGCGCTACAAACATCATAATCGAGTTTAGAGGACAATTTATGTCTTAGGGAGATGTTTTTTAAAATACCCCCTCCCCCCAACCTCAAAATTTTCCAAAATTCTATGTTAGAGGATTTTTTAAAGTATTTCTAAAGCGCTACAAACATCAGAATCGACTTTAGAGGACAATTTATGTCATGGGGAGATGTTTTTTAAAATCCCCCTTCCCCCCAAACTCAAAATTTTCCAAAATTCTACTTTAGAGGCCTTTTTAGAATATTTCTAAAGCGCTACAAACATCAGAATCGACTTTAGAGGACAATTTATGTCTTAGGGAGATGTTTTTGAAATCCCCCTTCCCCCCAAACTCAAAATTTTCCAAAATTCTATGTTAGAGGCTTTTTTAAAATATTTCTAATGCGCTACAAACATCAGAATCGACTTTCGAGGACAATTTATGTCATAGGGACATGTTTTTTAAAATCCCCCTTCCCCCCAAACTCAAAATTTTCCAAAATTCTAATTTAGAGGCCTTTTTAAAATATTTCTAAAGTGCTACAAACATCAGAATCTACTTTAGAGGACAATTTATGTCTTTGGGAGATGTTTTTGAAATCCCCCTTCCCCCCAAACTCAAAATTTTCCAAAATTCTATGTTAGAGGCTTTTTTAAAATATTTCTAAAGCGCTACAAACATCAGAATCGAGTTTAGAGGAAAATTTATGTCTTAGGGAGATGTTTTTTAAAATACCCCCTCCCCCCAAACTCAAAATTTTCCAAAATTCTATGTTAGAGGCTTTTTTAAAGTATTTCTAAAGCGCTACAAACATCAGAATCGACTTTAGAGGACAATTTATGTCATGGGGAGATGTTTTTTAAAATCCCCCTTCCCCCCAAACTCAAAATTTTCCAAAATTCTACTTTAGAGGCCTTTTTAGAATATTTCTAAAGCGCTACAAACATCAGAATCGACTTTAGAGGACAATTTATGTCTTAGGGAGATGTTTTTAATATACCCCTTCCCCCCAAACTCAAAATTTTCCAAAATTCTATGTTAGAGGCTTTTTTAAAGTATTTCTAATGCGCTACAAACATCAGAATCGACTTTAGAGGACAATTTATGTCATGGGGAGATGTTTTTTAAAATCCCCCTTCCCTCCAAACTCAAAATTTTCCATAATTCTATGTTAGAGGCTTTTTTAAATTATTTCTAAAGCGCTACAAACATCAGAATCGACTTTAGAGGACAATTTATGTCATGGGGATATGTTTTTTAAAATCCCCCTTCCCCCCAAACTCAAAATTTTCCAAAATTCTACTTTAGAGGCTTAAAATAAAATTGAAAAAATCCAAATTTCAGAATGAATAAATGCTTTAACAACATCCTTTATCGGATATGTCGGATAAAATTGACAAAATCTAAGTATCAGAGTGACTAAATTCTATATCAACATCCTTTTCTCGGATTACAAAGTCTTGAGCGTAGTTTGTCAATCAGAGCGTCTGATCTTGTAGAGTTTGTCATAGTTGTCACTTCCTTTCCAGGGTAAGATCAAATTGTCATTGAGATGAACATGAGCAAGAAGCCAGCAGAAATGACATATATTCATCAGTCCAGGGATGTAATTATTTCTGAGTTCATTGTGACTTGACCAGAAATCTTGATAAGATGGTACTGTCTGACACCCATAAGCATATTTATTGCAAAAAAAACTTCCATTTCATCTTAAGTAATTGGGGTGAACAAAACACCTTTCTGAGTAGCTTATAAGTTTGTTTGAAATACAATGTGGTCAATCAGATCAAGAATTTAGAATTAAAAATAAAAATGAACAAATTTATTTTAAGATTTTAGATACTATACTCAGTTTTGTGGAAATTGCTTGAGTTTCATTTTTTCGTTGAGCTGCTTTAGTGGTCTCAAGCTCAAACCATGCCAAAAAAAACACTTTAGCATATGCTGCAAGGTGGTCATTGGGGATGACCAGCCTCTCATGTCCAATATCTCCTTATTGTGCTTCATATCTGAAACTGTGATGCTACTAACTTGTACTTGACTACACAAAGAACAAATTGACAGGAAAACAACATTAAAGATACCACTATTTCTAAGTATTTTAATCTTTCTTACTTTTTATTAAAAAACAGCACGTGGTCCAATCTAAATACTAGGTGTCACCTCACTAGGTGTCAGTTAGGCTGCCTATAAAATTTTGCTCGTCAGATAGTGTTGCTAGGCATATGCTAGACCAGTGGTTCATTATTTTAACCACATATCATGGTAAAAAAAAAAATATAAAAAGTTGGTTTCATGTTGGAACAACTTTGTTGGATAGGGTTAAGTCATAAACTTTTGTTTTGAAGAAGAAGTCCTTGATAAGGCTTAAAATTCAAATGGAATAATAGAAAATGTATAAAATTCAGAGCAAATGAAAAAGAGATAGAAAAGCCAAAATTAAGGTAAAATGTTTTTTACTAAAATTTAGATATGGGGTAAGGATAGGATAACAGAGAAAAAATAGGGGATTAAGGGGATGGGTAAACTAAGGAATAGGGATATATGGCAGAAAACTTGACCCTAGGCCCCTGTCTTAGCTCTAAGCAAATGTTTGAAAATACACTTTATGTGAATTCAATTAAATTGGCTCATGAATAACAGTGGACATTTTTTTGTGTATTGTTTGGCATCCACCAATGATATTTTTCAGTTTAAAAGTTCATCAAGTCAGTCAAGTTTTTTCAGTCAAAGTTTGCATGTCAGTCAAAGTCAATAAAAAATGTCAGGTTTCTAAATGACCCAACTTGCTTGGCCACTGCAAGAAAGGCCAGAAAGCCTTTTTCATCCTACCTAAGGCTGTGTTTTCTAAGAACTAAACATTGTTGCAAAAATTAAATAGCCCTCCACCACCCACAAATTAGTTGAACAGCTCCTTATTTCAGATAAATATTTTGATTAAACTAAACTATCTAAATATGGACAACAGGCACCAAAGGTCTAGAATAGCATCTTTTTAGAAAGAAAAAGATTGTAGAAGAAAAACAGACACTTAGATTGAAAATTTTATGTTTATTTAATGGTTTTGTTTATTTTTTTGACAAATAAAATACCCCCCCCTAACGGCAAGGAGTTTTTAGTTTGGCCTAGGGAGTGATGTCTGCCTCCTATCCACTTCGGTCCATGGCAAGCATTTTCCTCAGTCTGATGTTTGCCATCATCAGGAACTCAGATAGGCCTTCAAACCACTGCTTCTTTGGTCAGCAACAGGGTTGCTTTGAGCAGCTTTTGTTGGGTCAAAGTTGAAGACTTGTGGGTAGATTTGAAGGCACTAATACCAAAGGATTTTGACATCAATGCTTAGATAATTAATATTTTTGAGTATGAGTTTTGTCTCTTTATTTGTGTATTTATTTTATTTTTTATCTTTTTATCTATCATAAATACTAGTTGTGTTGATTTGATTACTGATAACCGTTGGTGTAAAATAATGAAATCTTGAACCCCCCCCCCCCCAGTGTTCATTTGAACAGAAATTAAAAAGTTCTAGTGGCCTTTTTAAGTAAAAAAAAGGGAGGGCAACTAGACCCCTTCCCACGTTAATGTTTTCCCAAAGTCACCCGATCAAAATGTTGAGATTACCATTTTGTTCACTATGGTCGAAAAGTACAATAACCATATCTTTGAGGATGACTTAATCCCCCACAGCCTCAAAGCAATTCAACATAATCTTGTATGATTCGAATTTGTTTCTCAATTATAATTAAACTAAAATGAAAACATTATGACTTTAAAACTTTTAACTAAGATAGTGAACGTTTAGAAATTTTCCTTAAGGGTATTCTCATTGAATTTCCTTTCTTTTAAGATCATGGCAACGCGTGACGAGTAAGCTGGTAATGACAGTCCAAATATTAGTATGTGTAAAAAAAGGTATTTTTCAAAATAGTGTGGAGGGACAAAAAATCTAGGGGTCAACTGGTCGAAAAAAATTCCTTCAGTCAAACTTGGAAGTCTATTCTAACTGCGGGATGTGGCTATAATTGTCATGAATAAAAATGAACCAATCCACTTTGTGTGGCCTGAGGCTGCTTTCGATAAGAAAATTCAAGATATTATTATTTGAAAATAATAATTCCCTACCCCCCACCCCCTAGACCCCAATGGTTCCTTAGAACTTCACTGAGTCAAATTAAAAAAAAAAACTTTTTGGTATCGCTGCTTTCAATAAAAAAAATCAAAGTACTATCTCTAAAATATAGTAACTCCCTCTGCCCCCACCTCGGGATACCAGCTTGATTGGTTACCGTACCTACTTTAAATTAAAAAAAATTGATGTTTTCAATCCATGCTTTAAAAAAAAAAATCAATTTACTATCACTTATATAATAACTCCCTATGCACCCCTCCCCCCTCTGGATACCATCTCTGCTTTAAATTAAAAAAAAAAAATTAATTTTTTGTCATCCCTGCTTTCAATAAAAAATTCAAGATATTATCATTTAAATATCATACTTCCCTAACCCCCCCCCCCCTGGATACCATGCACCTTGATAAGGTACCTTCTCTGCTGTAAATTAAAAAAATTGATTAACTTTTTGGCATCTCTGCTTTAAAAAACAAATAAATTTGACATACTATCGTTTAAATATATTATCTCCCTACCGCCCGCCCCCCCCCCCTCTGGATACCACCTTAATAGAATACCGTCTCTACTTAAATTAAAAAAAATAGCTTTTTGGCATCCCTACTTTCAATAAAAAAAAATCAAGGTACTATCACTTAAATATAATAGCTCCCTACGCCCCCCCCTCTGGATACCATCATCTTGATAGGATACCGTCTCTGCTTTAAATAAAAAAAAATAATTTATTGGCATCCCTGCTTTCAAAAAAAAATCGAGGTATTATCATTTAAATATGATAGCTCCCCCCCCCCCCTCTGGATGCCGTCTCTGCTTTAAATTAAAAAAAATTAACTTTTTTGAATCCCTGCTTTCATTATAAAAAAAATTCGAGATATTATCATTTAAATGTAATACCTCCCTACCCCACCCCACCCCCCTCTGGATACCACCTTGCTAGGATACCCTCTCAACTTTACATTAAAAAAATAATTTATTTAATGATTAACTAGGTCACTCTATGGTTCAAACAAACACGCGAAATAACGTTAAACAGCTTAGTGTTCCTTGAAAAAAAAAATTGAGGGTAATAGTAAAGGGGTACAAAGTAGACCCCGGCACCGCGCCGATGAGGGAAGACCGGCGGTGGCGGGGCCAAAAACAGTGCGCCATGCCGCCGGTAAGATGTTGGTGGCGCATCGCCGGTAAGATATCGGCGGCGCGCCGCCGGTGCGATCAATGTTGGCCGCAAACATTAATGTTTTCATCAGTCTTTCTTAAATCACAGCTTAAATTTACAACAGATTCGAGCCTATTCATGAGTTAAAAAATTCACAAAAGTCGCTGGTTGGAAACTGTTCTTCTTCGTTATTCATCAAGAGAAGTAGAAATCTGGTAGAAACGAAATGGCTGTGGCGTTTCCGAACCCTTGCATAATACGAGTAGTTGAAGTATCTATTAGCTATGCATTCTTAAAATAAATAATTATCAAAATTAATATATTTTTCATCAAGCATTACTGCATACAAAACCTCAAATACCGTATATCAAAATTCGTCAGTTATCTGGTTAAAAACTTTGAATATAACTTTGAACTCAAAAGCTTAATTTTTTCATAATGCCCTTTGCCTATATCTGTTTTGTCACCTTTAAAACAGTTTAAATAGGCAACTTTGATATTGATTGTTTTTTGTTTTTTTTGCTCTTTTGGATTCCCAAAAAGGTTTATTTTATTAAAAACCGTTGTTTAATAACAATTTAAAAAAAAAAACATTTTAAAGTTTTTTTGGCATCTTTATAGAATATATGTCATGTAGGCTAAGGCTGAACTGCTGTTTTTTTTATTGCTTTTGGCTGCTCTTTTGGATATTATTCATTTTTTCTTTTGGGGATTCATTCCAAATTATAAACTGATAAATACATAATATCAGTCAAATTATAAAAGGAGTAAATTTATCAAATTGAAAAATACATGATTAACACTTCAATTACAATGAAACAAGAAACAGTTAATGGTTTATTCGGTAAGAAGAAAAATGAAGTGCCGGCTATTTTCTTAGGTAAAAAATGAAAAGCTCGTCCGTTTTAAATGTAATTATATGAAATAATGTGCAGACTGAAGTAGCTCCAGGAAGATGTTGAGATTTTCATCCTAGTTTGTCATTTTTAATCCAAGCAAAATGTTAGGACGCTTAGTATCATTTATTGAGTATAAGCTTTGATTTCCAAATGCTCACAAAAATTACCAAATTTAAGAAAGTCGCAACAATGAGTCACCTGTGGTCAAAATAATCAAAGATTCCTCTTTGATCCCCGAACCAGGCTCAAAGCTTCTGCTATGGTCATATCCATGGAAATCTCCAAAGAGTGTCTTATTAAAATTGCTTTCAAGAGTAGTTAGGGGTATTTAGCCTTATTGAAGCTTCTTATTGCCGAAAAATGTTTTTGATATTTATTTTAAAGCTTCATATAACTAAACTAATTTGCTTCATATTTCATAAAACTATGTACAGTGATGTTTAAGTGCTAGTCCTATACGTTTACTACATAATCTCTTTCTGGAGAAAATTCTAAACAGAGTTGACGTTGCCAGGTAAACTGGTGGTTCTCAATTGCAGAAGAGGGGTATCCTATAGACCAATCAATTACAACGTGCTGCTATAATTGCAAAGAAACAGTAAAACAACTTTGAATAATTTAGAGTGTCTTTCGTAAAGCTTCCTGGAAGGAAATATTTTTGACAAACCCATCTAAACACATAATTACGACAAGACTGCGTATAAAATTACCTAGAATATGCCGTTTGCCATGTCATTCCTCTTTCAACTTCGACTTTATATAATACAATTTTTGATCGACCAGTGGCATGTGTGTAAAGAAACCAAATGGATTCAAGGATCTTTACTTCTTCACCTCCTAAAAAAATAATAGCAACGACATATCAACAATATATTTAGAATCAAAATATTGACAACCAACAATAGAGGTCATTATTTGCAACAAGCTATTAAGTATGCTTCTATGAGCTGAGAAAACATTAAATGCTCAAAACAGTAAATACCGAGCTTTAACTCAGCTAATGAAACATGGATCTTTTGGTACTTGTATGATATACCCCCTGCAGCTCAAGAATTGAAGTTAGGTTAATCCTAATAAAATATACATAAGTACGACAGAAAATATAATTCTTCGGAAACAAATTTGGGCTTTATGCGGGTCTACATGCAAAATGTGTTAGCTACAACTATTCTGATATTATGATGTAAGAATTGTTTTCTGACTTCACGCTGTCCAAATACTTTACCCTCACCCCTAATGTGCAAACATATAGCCCAAATTATATATTTCCCATCTATTCTGTCAATTCTCTTTGTCTTTTCTCACATTAAGTTAAAAGAAGCTAGCGAAAAAAAACCGGTTTACAGTGCGTCAATGCATGAACAGCTTGAGCTGCGGGGGGATATATCAAACAAGTAGCCATCTTTTTTTAAATAAACTTAAGGTTTTATTTTATTTTTTTTAAGCGAAGAACCACTTAACGATATTACGAAATGGGTTTTGCGTTCTCTATTTAGAAGTGAGAGGTCCATAAGAAGATTCTTTATTAAGAAAATATTGTATGTTTCCAGAAATGTTAAGTGTCAAATCTGCGATTCGAAAGATCTTAAAATACTTTTACAATCAAAATATCTGCAAATTGCTCAAAATATTAACAAAGAATACACAGTTGGTCTTATCCTTATTTCAACTACTTTGTAGGAAACAATTTTTGATAGAACGATGGACTAAATCGAAAATTGATTCTGATTAAAATATTTGCAAATTGTTCAAATATTAACAAATTCAGCACCCGAAGCGTTGACACCCTGTAATGGCGGCCATTGACAGCAATAGGATATCAAAAGTGCCTCTGAGAACTGAGAACCAAAGTACTGATAGCTAGCAATTGTGGTCACTTTTGAAAGTTTTTCTTAACTTTTCCATTGGGCAATAAGCGTAAGGCTATCAACAACATTGACTGTACAAAACGGTTGGTGACGAAATACAATTCAGCTGTGTTGTAGTCATGAAAAAATAACAGCTTTCTTTTACTAAACTTAAGCTTTTGATTTTCAGCATTTTAGTATAAAAAATAAACAATATTACGAAATGGGTTAAATACTGAAAATACACCGCACCTTATCTAGAAATAAGAGGCCCATAAGAATCTTCTTTTTATGAAAAAAGAAAAAAAAGGAAGATTCCCAAAAAGTATGATAATACTTAAAAGAAAACGTCTTGACATTATGAGGGCCACATTCCGTACAAAAGCAATCCTTGATCATTGATCATAGAGACAAAACGTTAGTATCAAAGATGATGAAATAACAATAAAGCGTAAATGTGTAAAGATTCACTTCAAATGGGGCTTTCGTTATGCGGTCATTTCATCATTTCTTAGGTTAATAAAGACAAGTTGTGTGCCGCTTGAAAATTGTTTATTGAACTGTCCGAACCTCATGTTTACGCACTTGGTCACGGAGGCATGAGTAGGCTTAAAAAAAATGTAATTTAGTAATATCAGAAGCTTGAAACGAAAACTGCATATCTCAGGGCCCCCACCGCACTGCACAAGATCCAAAATTAGGTGATTCACTGCAGTTCAGAAGTTATGAAATATCGAATTAAATATTTGCTTAAAGATTTTATGGGTTTCGAATAATTTCAAATATTTGAAATATTCCCCTCCCCTCCCCCCACCTAAAAAAATACTTTGATACATTTCTCAATAAGAAAAATAGGAATAGAATATTGACAGTGTTATAATGCAACAAATAAGAAAAAAGTTTCAATGAAGCAGAATTCAACTGGCCAAAAAAGCAAATAAAAAGAAGTTCCATATAAAGAAATGAAAAGGACTTACTTGCCTTTTCAGCAAGTAATTCCATATAAAGGAAAATTAAAAAAAATATATATACATGAAAAAATGCATTGACTAAATATACAAGTGCGCGAAAATTTGTTAGTATGCAATACTGTCTTTAAAATCCAAGGATGTTCTGCAATAGAAGGTCCTCTTCAGTGTAGGTGCGTAAGCGGGATTCATTTAAGTCGTTTATTCCACCATTTCGCTTTTGCAAAGACAACGATCTGCAGATAATTCAAATTCTTTGCCAGTGTGTATTCTTTCATCTATAAACAATTTTTTTGTCTCCTTGTTTTCAACAGTACAGACAAGATAATTATCGAAACATCGATCTATTTATCGATTATTACCAACTGCAAATGAAAAGTTAACAAATGAAAACTTTGGATTCTTGATGATCTAGAATTAAAGCAAAGCTCATCAGTTTGAAAATTTTTAAAAAAGAGTAATACGGTCCCAATGTATTTTTTTTTTCTGACCAAGGCACTTTGTATCAGGGCCCGACCAATAAATCCGCTGTCTGAAATTATTGGGTAGACATGGGGGTCAGTTTTGGACATCATAAAAAAGTATAAGATACTGGCCATTTTTTTTTATTTTTTTTTTACGCAACTTATTCAGAAGATGTTACCAGACTTCCTAATGTAATTTTTGCTTGTCCAGTCCTTAGGGGTGGAGCAACTAGCTAAATCTGACTATGGTGGAGAGAGCAGCGGAGGTGAGTCAAATGAGGTCGAAGTATATTTCTTGTCAATACACAACACACTTGGACCTGGTCCAGCAATGTTCGAAATATGGTGGGTTCAAGAACGTACAACTTCTACTAAAACAACTACAATAAATAATACATTTTTGTTTAATGAATGTTCAGCTGCGTGGGTGAAATATCCAGGATTAAATCGGTTAAAACCATGACATGTAGTCAGGGGTGCAGTTTGGAAATTTAGTTCATGTGTCAGTACTTTTTGGCATACTAGACAATCTTGTCGACACAACCTTTAGATTCCTCCTCCAAACTTAAAATGTTGCACCCCTGTATCCAATGTGCCTACCATTGATTTCTTAGTAAGAGACCATATCAAATGAATGTAAAGTAAAGGGTTCTGACTAATATGTTAATGATTAAAATGTAAATTTCCACTATTTATATTGTTGTTGTGTTTCGAACAACCAGTTTCAATAAATTTCTTTCGCCTCTTTCAATAAAATTGTCATGTATTTGTGTTAATGTAATTAAACCGTCTTCAAATAGAACTATGGTCCAGCCTAGAAATTCATTTGGTTTGATTGTTTTTAAAAACTTTAGATGATGTTTTTTTTTTTTTTTTTTTTTTTTTAGGGGAATTTATTGTAAAAAAACATTGGTATTGTATTGGTATCGGACCCCAAAAATCCATATTGGTCGGGCCCTACATTGTATAGAAGAAGTTGTCGTATAAACTTTGAAAGGAGTTCATTCAATTGAGAATTGGAAGTTCTACTTCCCTTTTTAAGATTCAAAACTGATTGGAGGGCAACCAGTCCCCTTCAACACCCATTTTTCTCCCAAATCATACAATAAAAAATTTGAGATAGCCATTTTTTTTTTCAACATAGTTGAAGGGCCAGTGATTATGTCTTTGTGGATAAAACACCCCCTTCAAAAGCCCTCAGGGCAAGGGTTAAAAGTTTTAATAGTTGCAAATTAGTACTATAAGAAATTTCGAATGCCCTTATAAAGATCAAAAATGATCAGAGAGCAACTAGCACCCCCCCTCCACCACTTCATCTTTTCCCCAAATGAATCTGGTAGAAATTTTGAGATAGCCATTTTGTTCAAAACAAATTCCAAAGATCACATAACAAGACCTTTATAAGGTTTTTTTATGGGAGGGGGGGTTTTGTAAACTTTAGAAAAAGGCTTATTGGATTGGAAATTTAAATTTGTAGTTCCCTTTTAAGAGCCAAAAATGATTCGAGGAAAAGCCCTCCTCTCCGCCCTGCGGCTCTCTTTCCCAAATACATCTGATCAAAATTATGAGATAGCCATTTTGCACAAAATAGTCCAAAGAATATATAACAATCCTGGAATAAATTCAGCGGATATAAATTCCTATAATAATTAAAATTCAAAATGACCTGAAACCAGTTCTATGCGTTTTCTCCCTGGGAAAATCCCCCAGAAAAATATCAATTCGTGTAAAATACACCCCCCGCTGTTGAAAATACAAAAGAAACTTTAAAAGACGCATAAACAAAATCTGAAATTACTATCTACTCCCTTATGACTTCTGGGAATGTTTCTGGTCTATGCTGTTATTCTGTTAGTAAAGAGGAACACTAAACCCCAAAATGAGCCGAACTTATTGCGTATAGACAGGGAACTTCCCCTTGCTCGTTCAAACCTCCACCTCATGGTCGCAGAAACTTCGGAAGGTACTTATTAGATCAGAAATTGAGAGTTCTAGTCCTTTTTTATAAGTCAAAAGTGATTGGAGACCAACCAGCCTCGGGGAGAGGGGGTAATTTTCCAAGGGATTATTTTCCTCGAGGGTATTTTGCACGTGGTTTTGGGGGGTATTTTCCACTTGGAGGAATTCTGGGGAAGGAGCGTAAACACCGACCACCACAGAAATCATATGAAGTGCATTAGCATTGCTGAAGTAGAAAACGATGTTGACACAATATTTTTTGTTTTGCCAATGCATTTTGTATAGAAGGGGGTGTCGTAAAAACTTCAAAAAGAGCTAATTCAATTGGAAATGAAAATATTTAGTGTCCTTTGTAAGATTCAAAAGTGAATGGAGGGCAACCCAGCTTTTCTGGCGTTCTTGAATATCGCTTGACTCCTGGATTGTACTTTATGTCATACGCAAAAAGTACTCTGATTATCAAAAAGCTACCAAAGGAAGTGGAATTGAAAAACAACGATTTTATACAATTATTGTAATTTCTGCTGGTTCTGTGTTTCATTGTTAAACATTATAAGCTCGATTCATTTACTAGCAAAATCTTCCTGAAGTAATCCTGAATTAGCCTTAATTGACCATTACCATTTACCTAAATTAGCTACCTTCTAATACAGCAAGAAGTCCCTTAAACTTAAATTGTGCCAAATTTACATCCTGATTGGCTGGCGGCCAATCATAGGGTCTAATTTTTGTATCGTATTTGCGATCTTTTCTCAGGATATCATTGGTATTTTTGAGAATACAGTCGACAAGAGCCACTTCATACGAGCCATCGAATTTCATAGTAGGAGAGAGGGTTGTAGACATTGGATATGAATGTCACATAGAAATATCTATGTCATTGGGTTTGCTAACGTCTTCAACTGCAACCCAAGAATCAAAATCAGAGTCGTATCCTAGCCAACGAACAAGCAACTGTCTCTTACCCCTAGGAGTACGGCTCTTTAATATCTTTTCAATTTGATAAATTTGACTACTGTTTCTAACTTTTTGTAGTTCATATTCATAAGAAACACCGAGAATCTCTTTATCTTTGGTGTCTCGCAGCCGATATGTCGTGGGCTCGATGTCTAGGATTTTTGTAACTTTAAAAAGTTCAGTGCTCCATAAATAATTCCTCTTTTCAAAAATATTGCTGGTTCTATTAATTCGAACAGAATTGCCAACATCGAATTTTTTCTTCACAATTTTTTTTTTTTTCGCTGGAATATTGTTTAAGAAAAGTGTCAAATGTATTTTCACTGCAATGAACTTCCTGAGGGCTAACATAGGACAGAGATCGATGAGGTCGTTGGTTATATATTTGCATGATGTTGTCTAAATCATGAATAAAAGCAGCAGTATTTTTCAGTGTACTGAAATTAATGGACGAATCGTTCTTATCAATTTTTCACCCAATGCAGCCTTTATTGGATTAAATAAAAAAAAAAAATATTTTTAAACTGAAAGTAAGGAGCGACATTAAAACTTAAAACGAACAGAAATTATTCCGTATATGAAAGGGGCCCTCCTCAACACTTCGCTCTTTACGCTAAAGTTTTTTATTGTTTTAAAAAATAAAGTTATGAGACAAAGTCAATAGGGTAATAGTATAGAGGTACAAAGACAACAACAAAAATGTCGAAATTATTCAGATATACCTCAAATTATTGGAAAACTGAGTCATAGATTCGCCGTTGCATTCAATAAGATCCAAAGAATCTAATTAAAAGGGAGCACACACAAAACCAAGTTAGGCTAGTAGCATATGAGAAATCGCAAAATACCCAATATAATGAACAAGTCCTAATAGGGGGGGGGGGGCAGGGTCTATCAAAATATATCAATGGTTTCCCAGGGAATTTGATATCATTTTCTTCTGTATTCACTTTAAATTAAAAAAATAATTATCTTTTTGGCATCCCTGCTTTCAATAAAAAAAATTAGGTTTTATAATTTAAAAATGATAGCCCTCTATTCCCCCCCCCCCTATAGGAAAAAATTTAAAATTTATTCATTAATAATATTTTTGGGGTAACATTCGTCTAAATATTTAATTACCCAACCTTGTAAATTATCTTAGTCTGTAGCTAAATTTAGTCTAAATATAAGGTTTTTTTTTTTGGGGGGGGGGGGGGTACAAATACAACAACAACAAAGGCGAAATTATTAAGATATACCTCAAATAATTGGAAAACTGAGTCATCTTTATAGGATACCGTCTCTGCTTTGAATAAAAAAAAATTAACTTATTAACAAACTCGCGGTATTATCATTTAAATATTCTCGATCACTACCCCCCCCCTTCTGGATACCATCTTGATAGGATGCTATCGGAGCTGTATAAATTCCAGCCAAACATTTTGTTAAAAATCAAACATTTTTTTTTACAGTGAAGGCGGAAAATTGGATTTCCTGGAACCCAGCTTCTCCACCTGAACCACCTGCTCGAGCTACCTTCGAAAATGTGACAGGTAAGAGCAACCACTTTAAGCATAATGCCTCAACTTTTCTGTATGATGATTTTACTAAAGAAATTTGGGTGGACAGAGACTGATATTAATGTTCATGTGGATGCAAGTTCTGTATGACAGTCTTCTATGTGGCTGAAGGCATCACAACCTCCACAGTAGTGTTCTCTGATGTTTAAATACATTCTATGCATTGGCTTAAATGCATTTAAAATTTTCATAATAAAAGAGAAAAATTACTGTAAAAAACAGTGTATTAAAAACTAGTTTTCAATAACAAATTAAAAAAAAAAAATTTTAAACCTTTTTTGGCTTCTTTATAGACTATATGTCCTGTAGGCTAAGGCTGAAGTGCTGCTGTTTTAGTAATTTTGACTGCTCTTTTGGATATTATTAAAAAAAAAATTTTTTGGGGGGGGGGATTCATTACAAATTATAAAATGATAAATAAATAATATCAGTAAAATTATAAACTGCATATAAAAGGAGTAAATTTATCAAATTGAAACATATATGATGAACACTGCACATGAGAAGACTTCAATTACAATGACACAGAAAACACTTAATGGTTTATTTGGTATGAAGAATAATGAAGTGCCAGCTATTTTCTTAGGTAAAAAATGAAAGCATATCCGTTTTAAATGTAATTAAATGAAATAATATGCAGACTGAAGTAGCTCCAGGAAGATGTGAGGATTTTCATCCTGGTCTTTCGCTTTTAATCCAAGCAAAATGTTAGGATACTTAGTATCAGTTATTGAGTTTAAGCTTTGATTTCCAAATGCTCACAAAAATTACAAAATTTAAGAAAGTCGCAACAATAAGTCACCTGTGATCAAAATACTCAAAAGACTCCTCTTTGATCCCCACCCAGGCTCAAAGCTTCTGTTATGGTCATTTCCATGGAAATCTCCCAAGAGTTTCTTTTTAAAATAGGTTTGAAGTGTAGTTAGGGGTATTTAGCCTTCTTTGCTTTTCTTCAAAGCTTTGAAAAAAGTGTTATAATATTCCAAATGTTACATTTGTTATATTTGTGCATATTTTTGGTAATCATTTGTGGGGTGATTGAATTTTTTAAACCACTGTAGATACGTAAGAACGTTGCAACATCTAGTACCCTGATGTCATAAGACTGTCAAAGAATCCTCCTTGAACCTCCCAAACTAAAAGCTTTTATTATGACCTGGCCTTTTAATGTAACCTGGGAACTGGACCAGGCACCCCTACTCTAAAAATCAATCGAGGTATTATCATTTAAATATGATAGCTCACTACCCCTCCCCCCCCCCCCTCTGGATACCACCTTGATAGGATGCCGTCTCTGCTTTAAATAAAAAAAAAAGTTAACTTTTAGGGATCCCTTCTTTCAATAAAAAAAAATTTCAAGATATTATCATTTAAATGTAATACATCCCTACTCCCCCCCCCTCTGGATACCACCTTGATAGTATAAAGTTTCAGCTTTCATTAGAAAAATGATTTAATTAATGATTAAATAGGTCACTACATGGTTAAAAAAAAAACGCAAAATAACTTTAAACAGCTTATTGTTCCTTGAAAAAAAGTTGAGGGTAACAGTAAAGGGGTACAAAGATAACAACAAAATTATTTAGATATACCTCAAATTATTGGAAAACTGAGTCATAGATTCGCCGTGGCATTCAATAAGATCCAAAGAATCTAATTAAAAGGGAGCACACACACAAGTCATATTAGGCCAGTAGCCTGTGAGAATTTGGAAAATACCCAATACGATGAAAAAGTCCTAATAGGGGGGGGGGGCCTGGGTCTATCAAAATATTTCAATGGTTTCCCAGGGAATTTGATATCATTTTCTTCTGTCTCCACTTTAAATGAAAAAAATAATTATCTTTTTGGCACCCCTGCTTTCAATAAAAAAAGGAGGTATTATCATTTAAAAATTATAGCCCCCTATCCCCCCCCCTGTAGGCAATTTACAATTTATTTATGAATCATATTTTTGGTGTAACTTCCGGCTCAATCTTTAATTCCCCAACCTTGTACATTAGCTTAGTCTATAGCTAAATTTCGTCTCAATAGAAGGTTGTTTTTGGGGGGGGAGGGGGTAAAAATGTTTCAGAAAGAAGATTGTATTTTTATCAGGCGTTCGACATTTGAGTATTAAAAATTAAGAAAATCTTATCTAAAAACAGCACACAAAAAAAATCTGCAAATTTAAAATTCAGCAGTAGAAACAATCTGTCGGCTGTCAATTTCAAAATCCAAGTGAAGGCTGAAGCTGTAAAGTAGTGAATGCCTTCTATAATTCTATTCA
Source organism: Artemia sp. Qi Xiang Cuo (assembly GCF_049724085.1). NCBI lineage: Eukaryota > Metazoa > Arthropoda > Branchiopoda > Anostraca > Artemiidae > Artemia > Artemia sp. Qi Xiang Cuo. The sequence goes on from NC_142800.1 coordinate 55,948,376, forward strand.
ACTTGAAAATAAAATTCTTGACTACGAATGATGTAAGAAATAGCGATTGGGAAACCTGATTCGAAATGATTTAAACTCATTTCATAAGGCGATACTTTTTTTTGTCAACATATGAAGAACTGTGTATATTGCAATATTTGCAATTGCATATTGCATCTGTCTGGTTTTTATGCAAAGTAACAAAAGAGACAAAAATTAATTAACAAGAGAGCAGTGAAGAATCATGGTATGCAAAGTATTATTTGGCAGGGAAAGTCACTGGTGATAAATCGCTAGGGGCAACACCGTGATTGCGTGATTTTTGGGGGTGACGCATAGATTTCCGGGGAAATACCCGGCAATTTGGGGATAGTGAAAGCCCTGCTTGATTTCTAATCATGAAAATCGAAATACTAAACCACACGAGAAGGAAAAGCTCCGACTTTGCGGTTGACGCAATAAAGAATTGGCGCAAAATTAATTTAAAGTCGACCAAACGCCGCTGCCTCTACTGGCAGCGGCGCGCCGGCGGTGTTACGACACTTCGGCGGCGTTCGAACGGGCCTCTTGTTGGAGGCGTTCGGTTGAATTAATTAAATAATCAAATTGTGTCCAAAATTTTACTTAGAATCCAATATTTGGATTCTCAAGTAGAAAACTGAAAAAGCGGGAAGCTTACAAGTATGGATACAGACATAAAAATCTAGTTACCTTTTCTTGGCTTATCTGTCAATCAAGGTGGGTGACAGGACAGGAATTCCCAAAGTGACCAGATCAACCAAAGAATGATTCCTTTGAACTGATTTTCAGTATTTTTTGAGCAGGTAGGCTAAAACATTTTTAGGGACTGACTTTTCCTGAAGTTAGATTAGAAAATTCTGCTCCGATTAATAGGAAAAAGAAAATTTACACTTCCTGATGGTGTAAGTCTCATCAAAACTGAATATCCATCAGGCCCAAATTATTAGAAATTAGATTGCTTTTCTAAGATATCTGGGAAATTGGGTGTTGGCTTTTATTTTTCTCTCGTTTAATTTAAATCTACTATCTAAGTTTTACTAGTTATGTTTTTTTTTTCAGTTGAATAATAGAAATAAATAATTTAACCGTCTAATTGGTACGATAAGGGTAGTAATAGGTATCTGCTCTCATTTTCTGACAGAGAAACGATTACGAGGCTTGAGAAAATGTCAGTTGTTACCAAACGCTAAATGGCGTTGAGGTTGAAAATGTCAGTTGTTACCAAACGCTAAATGGCGTTGAAACTTCGGAAACCCCTCTAAAGAATGGGCCATCGGTGAATCCTTTTTATTTATTAAATAAAAAAACAAGTTTTTTAAACTGAAAGTAAGGAGCGACATTAAAAAGGGGCTTTCCCCTCCTCAACGCCTCGCTCTTTACGCTAAAGTTTTTTATTGTTTTAAAAAATAAAGTTGTGAGACAGAGTAAAAATTTATCGTAAAGCGCGAGGCGGTGAGGAGGGGACAGCCCCTTTCATATACGGAATAATTTCTTTTCGTTTTAAGTTTTAATGTCGCTCCTTACTTTCAGTTTAAAAACTTGTTTTTTTATTTAATTTCTGATCATTTTTTAGTTAATGCATATTTTATTTGGCTCACCGTCATTGAATAAGTAAACAAAATTTTTATAAAAATTTTACTTTTCTTTTGCTAAATGGCTGTCTCTAAACTTGATTCTGATGTAATTTACAAATTAACTTACGTAACGACCTTCTATATTCGTATATTTTTCTTCTGGCAAAAAATACAAAGTTGCAGTTTTTTGCAGATATGAGATTGAAACGTATGTAATAGAGTTTTCTGATACGCTGAATCTGACGATGTGATTTTCATTAAAATTCTTTCACTTGTAGGGGATGTTTCCCCCCTCTATAAAAAATCATGTAAATTTTCTCAGGCTCGTAGCCTTTGATGAGTAATACTTAACTTAATAAAATTTATATATTTAGAATCAGCATTATAAGCCCATTCTTTTGATACATTTATTGACATCAAAATTCCGTTTTTAAAAGTTTCGATTACTATTGAGCCGTATCGCTTGTTTTTTTTGTTTTTTTTACGTATATGTTATTACGTATATGAGGGGGTTCTCCCTTTAGTCAATACCACGCTCCTTACGTTAAAAGTCAAAAAAAATTAATTCACAAACCCCTGAATCACAAAGGCCGTTTAATTAGAACAGATAGCTCTTTTGAAAGCACTAAAAAAACTGTTGCGAAAAGAGCGAGGTACTGACTTGGAGCGAACCCACTCATATACGTAATACTTTCTGTTCGTTTTAAGTTCTAATGTTGCTTCTCACTTTCAGTTGAAAAAACGTGTTTTTTTTTATATATAATTTCTGATCGTTTTTTAAATAATGCTGGGAAATCCGGCGCCCCCTTCATATAAATGTCCCTTACCCCAAGAAAAGATTCTCCCGAGTAACCTCCTCCTCGAGCCCCCTGCCTCCCCCCCCCACGAGAAAAAAATCCTTCCTGGAAATGTCTGTATACTTCCCAATAACCAATACTATATGTAAACAATGAGCAAAGTTCATAACTTGCAGCCTTTCCCCTGGGAACTTTGGGGGATTAAGTCATCCTAAAAGACATATTTATTATATTTTCGACTATGCTGAACAAAATTGGTATCTCAAAATTTTAATTGGGTGACTTCGGGAAAAAATGAGCGTGGGAGGGGGCCAAATTGCCCTCCAATTTTTTTTGGTCACTTGAAAAGGGCACTAGAACTTTTAATTTCCGTTCAAATGACTCTTACGATATTCTAGGACAACTGGATCGATACGATCACCCCTGGGGAAATAAATTAATAATAATAATAAAAAAAAACACGCGTCCGTGATCTTTCTTCTGGCAAAAAATACAAAATTCCACATTTTTGCAGATAGGAGCTTAAAACTTCTACAATAGGGTTCTCTGATACGCTGAATCCGATGGTGTGATTTTCATTAAAGTTCTATGACTTTTAGGGGGTGTTTCTCTCTTTGTTCGAAAATAAGTCAAATTTTCTAAGGCGCATAACGTTTAATGGGTAAGACTAAACATATATATATATATATATATATATATATATATATATATATATATATATATATATATATATATATATATATATATATATATATATATATATATATATATATATATATATATATATATATATATATATATATATACATTTATGTATATAACAAAATGACGATTAGTGTTCATTTTTAATGTGTTTCTTTCTCAGATCCAAAACACTACCTTTGACCCCTATTGGAGACAAGCAGGACAGATATTTAAAACAGAAGTAGATCCTGAAACGGTAACTTATCAACTGGAGGAATTGGAACCTGACACAAAATATTAATCCACGTTAGAGCCCACAACTCAATAGGGCTCTCCGAACTGTCGGAGATTATAATCAAAACTTCATTTGGTGAGTGATTATGAACTTTAATTACAATTACTTTAATGCAGTTTTCATTTATCTTTTCTTTAAGCTTAGCTAAGCTGTTAAACCGAAATTCACTCAAACTTAAGAGGCGCTAACTTAAAAATAGACATAAGTCCATTTTATATATAAATATAAAATGGACTTGCTTCGTCAAGTCCATTTTAAGATACACAACATCTCTTTGGATAGTTTGTAGAGTGATTTGTTGGATAGCTTGTAAAAATAGGTCAGAAATACTCAATTTTCTAAAAAGATAGGAAAGGCTCCAGAAGCGGAAGAAAACTGATTGATTTGTTGATTTATCAGAATTTCTAAAAAAAAAAAATTCAGAGCGGAATTTCAAAATTTTAGGTAAATTAATTATAATTTTTTCAACAAATTAAATTAAAAAAAATATTATAATATTATTATTACAGAATTGTTTTCAGATGATATTTTTTTTAGGTTTATGGTTTACTTGTAAGACAACACCTGCATTACATATTAGTTGAATGAATAACAATGAAATAAAACTTTAAACTTTGAGGAAAAATCTTCTTGTAAGGGCAGAAAGACAAGAAAAAAACGTTAGAAAAAAATTATCGTCAACTGTGGCTTAAATTTCCCCCATGCAGCCCTATTCCGAATACTGTTTTCCCTAAACCTCATAAAATATGAAAACATATTTCAAGAGAATACATATTTCTTCTGATACATTTAATATATATTTCTAGGTATTTCGAAATATGTATAAATATATATTTCTTTGTTTATTATTATTATTTTTAATCACTTCTTTACATGTCTTTTATCTCCAATCGATTAACTTCCTTTTTCTTTTCTAGGCTAAGAAATTAATGAGCTGAGCAGTAAATTTTGCAACTAAGTTCGTGTTAGCTTTTATACTGTTGTCATCTTTTTGTGTAATGGCGTTCAGTTTAACATAAAAAAGTAGTTGCAATAGACATGGCTTTCAATACTAAAAAAAAATCATGATTCATCAAAATATACATAGTGACTCTAGTAAATTCTGTCTATTCTAGTTTTCTAAACAAATGGAAGGGGAAAAGAGCATTGATAGTCAACGCTAACGATTATTGGATGCAAATTTGTTTAATGATTCTGATAAGCATCGCTTTGAGGCCTCTAACCCTAATTATTGAACAAATATAATATTTTTAACCTTTTGTTTACTTTATAAACTCATAGACTGACGCCTTGTCATAACTATTAGTAAAGTATCCTTTTGTGTTTCTCCAAGCTTGTTCTTCTGCTTTTCGTAATAATCTTTTACGTCCGACGGAAGAATTCAACCATTTGGGCATTTTAATGCTCAAACTTTATTGAGGACTGAACATTAATTTGGTTCTTTCTTTTTTACGGTCAGTTATGTGTTTTAGCCCTGTTCTTTGTTTATTTATTTTTTTATCACTTCTTTACATGTCTTTTATCTCCAATCGATTAACTTCCTTTTTCTTTTCTAGGATAAGAAATTAATGAGCTGAGCAGTAAATTTTGCAACTAAGTTCGTGTTAGCTTTTATACTGTTGTCATCTTTTTGTGTAATGGCGTTCAGTTTAACATAAAAAAATAGTTGCAATAGACATGGCTTTCAATAGTAAAAAAAACATAATTCATCAAAATATACATAGTGACTCCAGTAAATTCTGTCTATTCTAGTTTTCTAAACAAATGGAAGGGGAAAAGAGCATTGATAGTCAACGCTAACGATTATTGGATGCACATTTGTTTTATGATTCTGCTAAGCACCCCTTAGAAGCATCTAACCCTAATTATCGAATATATATAATATGTTTAACCTTTTGCTTACTTTATAAACTCATAGACAGACGCCTTGTCATAATTATGAGTAAAGTATCCTTTTGTGTTTCTCAAAGTTTGTTCTTCTGCTTTTCGCAATAATCTTTTACGTTCGACGGAAGCCGTCAACCATTTGAGCATTTTAATGCTCAAACTTCATTGAAGACTGAATATTAATTTGGTTCTTTCTTTTTTAGGGTCAGTTATGTGTTTTAGTCCTGTTCTTTGTTTATTTATTTTTTTATCAATTCTTTACATGTCTTTAAAATACAATCAGTTAAAGCCCTTTTTCTTTTCAAGGTTGTAAAAAGAGATAAGCAGTAAATTTCGAAAAAATCAGTGTAAGCTTTTATCTGTTGCCCGTCTGTTTGTGTAATGGCATTTATTCTTACATAAAAAGTTGCTGCAACAGATCAGCCTTCTTGTAATTGTAAAGTTAAAATAAAAATCAGGGGTTCTTAACCTTAAGTTAGTTTTATTCTCTGTAAAATTCTTGTTTATGCCTCTTGTTCTTTCTCCCCTTTTTTACACTTTAAAAGAAATAGAACCCTTTACCTTTTTTCAATAAATTATCTTTTTTACTCATCCTTCACTAAACGAATTTACTGCTCATTCAAGCTCTTCTGCTTCTCAGCCAAGAAATCGCATCCTGAATCAACAAACAAGTAAACAAGAAAATAAATTCAAAATTTTATTTACTCTTTATCTAAATAAATATTGAAAAGCTTGTTTAAGTAAAACTTTATAATTTCGTATTCTTATAGCTTATCATATACTCACTACTTACTGTTGCTAGAGTCAGGAATTACTTAAGGAGCCCTGATAAAAAGGTTGAGTCAGTTGGGAAGGTGATCTTGCTCAAAATCATAGTTTTGGAATCGTAGAATTTTTTTATGCTAGAAAAAGAAGTACCGTATGTTTACGCTCATCTATACTGCTAAATTAATAGAATAATAATTATAAAATAGACCAATCGTTGAATAAGTTATATGTTTAAAGAACTTTTCGAATATTAAAATTTTGGCATCAATGGACTAAGACAATTTAATAAAAAAATAAAGTCAAACAAACAATTAATATATAAATAATTAGCTTTGCCAAATAGTAGCAAAGATATGAAATATCATTTATGGGAATATTATGGAAATTGGTAACATGGTTTTACGCCATCAGCCAGTAATGACACATGTTCGAAGTTGAAAGTTCGGACTAGCGATGAATTGTGTTAGGAGGTGGGATGTAACTATTTCAATTTTAGCATTATTGTATCTTGGATCCCCCCCCCCCTCTCTGGAGTTGAACTTTATGCCATCAACACCTTTATAGCCAAAATAAATGTGTAATTTTTTTTAGATTTAAATGCACTGGTGAGAGGCGGTGGGGAGCGGGGACACCTTTGGAACCTCACTTCACTGTCTTATTTTACCTTCTCATACAAATATAACATTTCTAAAGTTTAAAATCTTTTCTGATATCATCGTCAATCGCTTCATTTCGGAAAAAAAAAGATTTTCATGTACAAAGAAATGTTTCGCTCGGTATTTTTATTTTTCTGTCACCTATAAAAACATTCAAAGTAGCTGACAGATGCTAACCCTTATTACTACTACTACTAATAACTCAGCTCAGCACCAAGCCGCTTGAGACCAACACAGCTACGCACGCTCCTTCTCCATCCCAATCTATTCAAAGCCTCCCTTTTTACACCCTTCCGTGAAGTTCTAATTTCCTTTAAATCTTTCTTTATGACGTCCTCCCAACCCAGACGGGACGACCTGCTTTCCGTTTAGCCCTAGATGGTTGGCCGAAAAGAACAATCTTTGGCAATCTGTCATCCCTCATCCGAACAACATGCCCTAACCACCTCAACCTTTCTTTCATTATAGACCTAGAAAGCGGTATTGAACCACATTTTTCGTATAGCCTATTGTTTGAAATACGGTCAGTCAGCCGGGTACCCAGAACAATCCTTAAGCAATTTCTCTGGAAAACATCTAGCAAATCTTCATCCGCTTTTCGGAGCGTCCATGCTTCAGAGCCATATTTGACCACTGTCATCACTGTAGCTTCTAAGATTCTAATCTTGGTTTGCAGACTTATCTTCCCATTCTTCCAGACTTTTTTTAACTGTGAAAAAACACCCTGAGCCTTGGCTATTCTATTTTTAACATCTTCACTGCTCCCACCATCTTTACTAATAATACTACCAAGGTAAGTGAAACTGCCCACCTGATCAATCTTTTCATTACCCAACGTCACGTTTTCATCTTCACTTATTCCTAGCCTTAGTGACTTGGTCTTCCTAACATTAATTTTCAAACCAATACTAGCACCCTGAACTCGCAAAGCCTCTAAAACTTCATTCATTTTGCTCACACTATCATCTAGGATGCTTAAATCATCAGCATAATCCAAGTCCAGGAGACTTTTTCCTCCCCATTTGATTCCGTGGTCTCCCATTGCCTTTCCTGTGCTCCTTAAAACAAAGTCCATCAAAATAATCCATATAAAGGGGGATAGAACACAACACTGCTTAACTCCTGATTTAATACAAAACCAGCTGCTAACCTCATTTCCTACCTTAACCGCAGCAGTGTTACTCTCGTACATAGCACTAATCACTTTAATGTATTTGTCTGGTATACCATACAAGGATAAAACCTTTACTAAAGCTCCTCTATCAACAGAATCGAACGCTTGCTCATAATCTATAAAACTGAGGACCAAAGGTGTTTGAAAACTTAGGCACTTCTCAATTATTAACCTAAGAGTGAAAATTTGGTCAACACATCCTCTACCTTTTCTAAAACCGCACTGCTCTTCTCTTAAAACTTTGTCTACTGCTCATCTCTCAGTCTAAAAAGTATAATATTACTAAGCAATTTGCTACCTACAGAGACCAGACTAATGCCTCGATAATTACCACACTCACTCTTATCACCTTTCTTATAAAGTGGCTTAATTAAGGTTTTCCTAAAATCGTTAGGTACTTCCCCTTTTTCAAAAATCATATTCATAATCTCCAATAACTTATTTCTAACCTAAGAGCCACCATATTTAAGAAACTCATTTACTACCCTATCAGCACCTGGAGCCTTATTATTCTTTAATCCTTTTAGTACTGTTTCTAATTCCTCCTCACAAAAACAAATCTTCCTTCACATCCAAGGTATCACAAACTTATTCATTTTCCTCTATATTTTTTCCAGCAACTCTATCTCGGTTAAGCAAATTCTCAAAATGTTCGGCCCATCTCGCTTTAGCTTTTGTCTTATCGCTAATTGCCACCCCATTCCTATCTTTAACTGGGAGAAGTCCGGATTGACTACTACCTCTCAATTTGTTAACGTGCCAGTACAATATTTTACTATTATGCCGTCTAGCTGCATCTTCTAGATCCTCGGAAGTTTTATCCATGGCCTCCACTTCACACCTCCGTAGTTCATATTTTATTGCTTTCTCCACTTTTTTTACATTCCTTTTGTTTTCATATGATCTATCACTCAGATAATTCTTGTACAAGTCCTTTCTCATTTCTATTAAACTTAAAGCTTTTTCACTAATACTCTTAGATGCAGTTCTTGCTTTCTTCCCTTAGACACCTTCAGCAACTTCACAAATTATTTTTCTAAAATTATTCCAACCATCTTCCACATTATCAAATTTTAAACTCTTAAGTTTAGTATTCAGCTGTTCCTGGAAAGTTTCTCTTAAATTTTTATCCTGGAGTCTACTAACATCATAACTTCCCGGGAGGTAATTACCCTTCCGATATTTCAGCTTTAAATTAACCCTTGACACTACTAGATGGTGATCTTTACTTTTAACATAAATAACAGCACTCCTATATACCCTAGTATCTTGTATTGATCCTGCCAGTCTTCGATTTACTATAACATAATCAATAAGGTTTGCTGTCTTACCATCACGTGAATACCATGTTAGCTTATGAGCCATTTTATGACCAAACACCGTATTTTTTTATAACTAGATTGTTATACCTACAAAATTGCAAAAGTCTGTATTCATTACTGTTTTCTTTTCCTACACCAAATTTACCTAGGCTGGGATACCATCTATCCTTATTTCTACCAACCTGGGCGTTAAAATCTCCCAGCAATAACATCATATTTCTACGTGGGACCTTGTCTATTTGCTCCTGTAACTGTAAGTAGAATTCATCTGAGTCACTAGTATCTCCATCAGTCGGTTCTACAGGGGCGTATACTACTATAACTGATACCTTGAACTTTCTAGTCATAAAATGAGCAATTAGTGTTCTATTATTAATACCTTCCCAGCCTAAACAAGACTTAGCAGCTTCCTTATTCATCATGAGCCCTACTCCCTGTCTATGTAACCCATCCTTCCTGCCTGAGTAAACAAATTCTATATCACCTATTTTCATACTTCCTAACCCTGGGATATGAGTTTCTGAAACTCCTAATAGATCCAGTTCGAATTGTCTGAATTCGTCAGTCAAAATGTCGATACGACAGTCATTTTTTAATGTCGTAACATTCCAAGTTCCAATTTTCATGTTCTTTAAATCATTGAAATTTGTTTCGCCTCAGGAAAAGCAATGATCCCGGATACCAGTGCAGGACGGAGATCACATATCTTCTCAAGTCTACACCGAAGTGCTTAAGCCGGCTTAGAACCGGACAGCAAGAAGTCCCTGGGACCTCCATGAATGGAGGCTTTGTGCAATCCTGGGCCCATTTTGGTCACAACATGGTTTTCAGCGCTTGGCGATGCTCTTCTATCAACAAGAGTCGAAATCCTGCACAGACAATCTCAAGCCTATTACCTCCGACTCATTATATATTCATGCCTACAAATATTATGCTACTACGGGGAGGCAACCCGTAATAGATAAATTAGCTAGGAAGAGGTTTTTCAGCCCATCAGAATTGTCAAGACGCCCATCAAAACATACCAATCCCAGAAGAATTGTCCATTAGTCAGAATCCCGTGCGAATGCTCTGTCGTTTACTAGGCTATAATTTCCTCGAGGGGCGCCACTCCTCAATGCACGAGTGCATTGATTTCGTTTGGCCCCCTCCTGACCATTTTATGGGTAGTTTCAATCGAATGTAAGAGTTTCTGAAATATTGAACTTACGCCATTTTCACATTTAGTTCAGTATATGCTGGGAATTTCGCTGAATTTTCTATATAAATTCACTTACAAATAACTGAGAGACCCTCAAAAGATTGAGTCAGTTGGAAAGGTGATGTCGACGAGTCCAAATCCTGGAATTAAGATTTGTCGCAGCATTGCATCTAAGCGGCTATTGGTCTGTACTATTTAAATAATAGAAGTATAATTATAAAATAATCCAATATTTCAAATATTTAGTTTATATATATATATATATATATATATATATATATATATATATATATATATATATATATATATATATATATATATAAATATTGTTCATACAGAAAAATGAATTGTCAAAGTGATATTTTCAGTTCAAAATATTTCGTCTTTATTAAAGAGACAATGACCCCCCCCCCCCAAAAGAAAAAAACTGTTGGACTCGTAAAACGTAAAAAATGCATATAAAAAAAAATTTGATGAGTTATTTTTTCAAAATCTGTAATTTATCCCTGAAAAAAACCTTGGATCTGATATGTGAACTTTATTGGAGAATCGTAGTTGTGATCATTTCAAGTTTTTTCCCTCGATTTCTTCATTTAAAGTAGTTTCTGATCATTTAAAGTTTGATAGCCTAAAGGGGTTGATTTATGATTGTTGTAGTTTGTAAAATACTGTCTTTTCTTTTTGCTGATGAATGTATCTTTGTTTTTTATGTTTCTTTTTTGAATGACATAGGTTAGTATTAGTCTATACAGTACTTTGATACTGAGGATAACTTATAGTTGACGGAGATCTACAAAAAACCAAAAAATCGTGTTTGTTCATCTTGAATATTAACATTTGGAGCAAGATAGAAAAATCATATCAGAATTTCGTCCAAAAAAATTCAAATTTACCCCACTCCCCCACACAGTTTTTGCAAGAGCATAGACGCGTTGGCTTTGCTTGAATCAGAATACACCTCAATCTCAAACGGCTCGTTAGACTTCGTATATAAAGAAATTTTTATAAAATCTCTTTTACAAAGAAAAAGGTGCAAAATCATTTTATTAACACCTTTTTAGCACAACTAATACCAGTTTTGGACGGATATTTTCAATTTTCTTGTATTTTGTTGATATATTTTATGTATAAATCCATAAGTGCATAAATATGATGCAGTAATTAGCAGCAGCATCTGTCGTTTATTTCAAAGTTTTTTTTTGAAGATGGCATAAAAGTAAATGTTCTAAGACAAATGTTTCATTAGTGTGAATAATATTTTTCCTGCCAGAAAATAAATTTGGCAGTGTTAGAATAAAAAAAAGCAAAGTTTCTTGTTTTGATTTTTAAATGATGGAACTACTCTACTGAAAAAGTTCATAAGGAATTTTTTGGCCTACTAGAAGTAGAGGACGCTTTGGAGCCGCGGGTTAAAAGCGATTACCGAAAATTACCTATAAAAAGAAAGGATATAAAAAAAAGAACATGGTAGGTGTTGCTTTGACGACGCGTCAGTGAATAACTGGCACTGTTAGAGGTCATGAAGAAAAGCTTAAAAACGACATGTTGGATTTGTTTGTTTTGGGATTTACTAGGCATCTAATTGCACCTACGTGCCAGCTACAAAGACAGTGAATCTACCGACAGCGAACTTGTCATAGAGTGTGTCTTAGCTATTGTGGAAGAAGTATTCCCAGAACAGAAAAATATTTCTGAAAACACTAATCTCTACTAGAACTTGCACCCGCCGCACCGAAGACTTGGGTGCTAACTTGTGTGAACAGCTTAAGGACAAACCGCAGTCTTTTACGTACTTCTCTCTTGCGATGGACGAAAGTACGGACGTGTGGATACGGAAAAATTTCTAATATTTGGGCGAGGGATTTGTGAAGAATTTTATGCGTATGAATTTTTTTGCAAATGGGGAGGATTTATTTCACTACTTAGAACAAGCTCTGGTTTCATGCAGCTTGAGCTGGGATAAATTAAACAGAATCACCATGGACGGTGGAAAAAAACATGCGTGGTCATAATAAAGGTGTCGTTGGAAGAGTCAACAGCAAACTTCTGGAGTCCGGACCTGAAGCTCCATATACATTTCACTGTATTGTCCATCAAGAAGCATTGCGTTGCAAGGTTTTATCGTGGAGAGAAATAATGGATACCGTTTGAAAAGTTTTTTGAAGATGTGGAAGCTGAAAATGGAGACGTGATGTATTACTGTGAAGCAAGATAGCTAAGCCAACGATCAATGCTTCAACGGTTCTTTTATTTAAAGAAAGAAATTTGTAACTTCATGGAGATGAAAGGAAAGGTAATACCCGAACCTTACAACAACCAGCGGGTTTTAGTTACATATCCAGGGAAGGCTTGTTTTATACCTTTTACTCGTATCTACGTGCTTTTTATCAATTTTATCATCCATAAGTGCCATATAGTACTAAAAATGGCACTTTTGGTGCCACTTCTTAACAGGAAGAGTTTGGAAGCATATAACAGTACCATTGCAATAATTTTGGTCTAAAGCCCTTAATTGGAGGTTTATAAGAACCCTCACATACACTCCCCCTTCCAGACCCTCTTAGTAAGTTTCATAAGTCGCCTACTCATTTTAAAAGTAAAAGATTATTGCGAAAACAAATCAACTAAAAATAAAAATATTTCAACTAGAAATCAACCAAATTTTTAGCTTGAATGATCAACAGTTTTGAACTGAACCTTCAAACTTCACTCTGCGATGAAGTCTGTGCGCTAGTTTTAATGGCGGTAATTGAGGGGAAAAGGCGGCCTTGTCCCCTTAGTCTTTTTGTTCCTGCCTAAGTTCAAACCCCCTTTTTTTTGTCTTTTCATTAGAAAAGGCACGTTTTTCATTTGAAAAAATGAGGGAAACAACCGTAAGTGTACTTTGTGGGAATATGCTATCAAGTCAAATTTATAAAAAGCGATTAGGTAAAAAATATTAGCTTTTAAATGAGTCCTTAAACAGCTTTCTTTTGTAACTGTAGCCTTCTAGTCTCTGCTAGTCAGTATGTGACTTATGAAACCTTGTCTTGATCATGGCTTTTTCAGGCAAAGTCGGCCGAGTAAAAGCAGCTTTTTGTTCATCCAAAAACAAGTATTGTTTTGTGAAGCATGGATAATGAACTTTATGGTATAGACTGAACGTTTTTCGTTGCTGTCAAGGTTGTCTACAGTATTTTCTAGAGGTGCCTTACTCAGGGAAGTAAAGACAGACAGAAGGACTCGTTTGATAACAGTAACTTTGGCTTCCACAATTCAGACGAAAATTGGAATGAAACGAGCCGGAGTTACTGCAAGCACACTGATGGTTGACCTGCCCCTCAGAAAGAGGCTAAAAGGAGTAGTACAGAGTTACTACATGATCAGAGTAGGCTGCTCATATAAAAAGCCATGTGATAGACACAGATTATGAGTGTAATGCGGTCTCTGAACGTTTTGCTATTTTTTATACTTTTTTTCAGTTACATGAATACTAATGAACTGCGAATTTGAATGTTTTCTTTATCATTTGTGAATAACTCTAGAGATGGTGGTAAAAAAAACATTATCTGCTTAACTTAGACTCAATGGTCACTAGCCTGGCGTCCGTAATTCTTCCAGATTTTCTGTCCCCGTCCTGAACTTAGCGGGCTGATATGTGGAGCCTCTAAGTGCGAGAAAAATTCGGTCTAGATGAAGAAATATGTCTTAATTAAACAGCTTTAGAGACTGAATGTAATATGACTGCACTTAGTTTCAAAATTAAATACATTTCAAGCTTCTAGCTGCTTCTTTTGTTATGTTTAACAAAGTTAATCGATGAATTTTCTTTCCGGAATTGCAGCTGGCTCCAGTAAAACTGCACTCTGAACTTTTAGAATGTTGTGTTTTATTCGCAAATCGCTCGAACACCTCAAAAACTTAACACAGAATAAAATATTACTGAAAATTCTACCGAATCCTGAGATCCCTCTCTCGACATTCTCCCGAATCCTGAGAGCCATCCTCCGATTTTCTCCCAAAAATTGTCAAGATTTTACAGATTGTTTGAAAAGATAAGTGGAAACACTGATTACAAGTAGGTTTCGAAGCCTCGAGTCGGTTTCAAAGGCATTTTGAGAAAAGTTTCTACCAAAATACGTGTTCCAGGGTAATTGGACCGCTGATGGCATATCAAATGAGAGGAGCTGTTTGTATGCACTATTGAAAGAGTGTGTGGAAGGAGCTGTTTGTTCGCACCGAGAATGAAGAGCCAGAAATCATCTGCGGTGAACTTACTGCTAATTATCTTGATACAGTGACCTTCATGCACAAAATCTATTTTGATTCAATTCAACTTCCCCCCTCAATATTCCCAGAAATTTTCACCTTCATACCTTTAGCCTTAGTTGTTGTGGTAGTCACAGTAGTAATCGTAGAAGTACTAGTAGTAATAGTAACAGTAGGATTAGTAGTAGCACTAACAGTAGTAGTAGAACTAGTACACACACATTACCTTTTGATGAGTTGAATATCCCCTTCATCCAGAACCGGAAGTTTAAACTTAATACTATAAGTCGTTCCTTTGATATTGCCAGTTTGCCCTTGTGATAAACTATATGTCTATAGCGTGTTCTAATTTGCTTCAACTTGCCCCTCAGTAATTCGTGAAATTTTCACCTTAATACTCTTTGCCTTAGTAGTAGCTGCAATAGAAGTATTAGTTGGAGTAGCAGTAGTAGCAGTAGTGGTTTTTAATAATAATAGTAGCATGCGCATGTTGCCTTTTTGGTCAATTAATCTTCTCCCTAAGCATTCCGTGAAACTTCCAACATAATCCCTAAGCCATTCCTGAGATACGTCCTTTTAACAACCAGTATGCACATAGTGCGTTTTAATTCAATTCAAGTTTCAACTCAAAATGCTCTTAAATTTTCATCTTCATACCCTTAGCCTTAGTAGTACTAGTATTGTAATAGTAAAATTAGTAGAGTAGTAGTAGCAGTGTTGAATTAACAGAAGTAGTAACAGTAGTTTCAGCAGCAGTAGTAGTATGAACATATTGTCTTTTGGTCAATTGAACATCCCCTCATGATGCCCTAGAAATTTCAGCTTGATACGATAAGCTGTTCCAAAGATACTCCCTTTTGACAATCTGTATGCACATAGTAGGTTTCGATTTAGTTCAACTTTCCCCTCAATATTCCTCAACGCTCTCTACCATCAAAAAATCCTCTATCGTCTAACAGTTTTTACTTATATTTAAACGAATTGAGTAAAAAGAAAAGTCAGAAAATTATAAGCTTTAGAGCATAAAAATGTGTGATGATAATGTGATGTGGCACCTCACTGGCTTATATTATCACTTTCAATCATCGTGTAATTAGTGCATTTTTTTTAGTCACACCTTTTCGAGCCTAGTTTTGACATTTGTGTAAATCATGTTTCCCTAGTGTTTCAAGCGCCATGGATATTAATTTGAAAAAGTTATTATTAATAAAGAAAATGAACACTTACGAGACATAAGATCTTTGAATCGTCTTGATCTTGTATTCGACATACGATTCTCCTCCATGTCCCCATTCCGCTAAATAAAAAATTCGGTTAATGATAATAGACTATGGCTTTTAGGAGCTGAAAGTTCTATTACTATAACCCACAGTTGAACCCAGCAGGATTCAAGAATGTGTAGACTTCTGCTGAAATCCTGATCTTTGCTGACTTGAATATGAGATTAATCAAACTTTCAGGAAAGTCACAAGAAAATTAAATCTTACGGCACTTCATCCACCCTCCCTCCCCCCAAAGAAAAATCAGTTCTATTGAAAGCAAATTTTTGTAAAGTTTTGTTTTAACCTGTAATTTATCAATTACAGCAGTTCTGTTCACCAATCAAATAAATTACTGAAATCCTACATGGTACAGGTTTGATTTTTCAAGAAATTGCTAGAGGTCTCAACTTGAATTTGCCCTAATTAATCAACAGAATAAGTTATGTTCCGTTATTTTTAAGCTGCACAAAAGAAAACAGAAAAGAATGCAAACATAAACTGGCATTTAAACTCAAATTTTCATTAGCCACATCAAACTTAACTAGCATGCTTCATAGTCTGATTTTGGAATTATTTCTACAGATATGATGCTTATCTCAAAACATCCTCCTTACATTTATTAGTAGACTTGAGATTAAAAATGACTTTCTTGTAATTAGAATATGTTGTGTTATGCCTGCCTGAACTTTAAAAGCTCACTGATGACATTTTGATAGTCTAAGGATGAGAAAACAGAATTAGTGGATTTTGTTTCCTGACACAGAGATGAAGTTTTTGCTCAATGACTCCTTAGAATTTCGAAATATAACAATTTGTAGTGATACTAGTGAATCACTAACATTTGTTGTGGTATTATGCACTATGTAACATATGCAGATATTCCGGTGCAATGGAGTAATTGGAGTGAATTATAAAGGAGGGAATGAATAGACGAATTCAGTTTTAAGTCAATACAATACAACATAATGACAAAAAAATACGCCCCCAACAGAGAGGTGAGCTCGTAATTGTTGAGTGCATTGAACTCAACAATCTAACTCTTGAAAACGACCAAGAAATAAATGAATAAATAAAAGAAAACATATTAAGGACTTGAGCAAAAGCATGTTAAGGACTTAAGAATACAACTTGAGTTTGTTCATTAAGTTTTTTTTTGTATCATTTTTTACTACTTGAACCTATTTGTTGTTTGAAACCATTCACATCACTAATCATCCAGTACAATAGCATATACACTATTAGAAAACAATGGTTGAATCCAGCTGTTCCCTGGATTATTTGGCAGCTCCTAATGTTTAGTTAGGAAGAACACCATAACGAAATGCTATTTTTCCAAAAAAATTGAATACAAACACAACAAACAGTTACCTTAAATTTGAACAAAATCCTGCCCAATAGTCTAACTGTGTCTGAGACTTCACAAGGCTGCACTTGTTTCAGACAAGGGCACTCATCTTTTTGGGTCTTCCATGCCTGTCCTTGACATGATCGATCACAATAATAGATGTACTTACAGCCACTACATCTAAAAACCTTTGTTGGCCTGAAATTAGAATTAATAATGTATGATTGAAAATTGTACATGTTATACAAGTGCATATCAAACAGTTCGTGGTAACGAACTTTAAGTAAGTAGCGACCGGCTCAATGGTAACCGAAACTCTAGAAAACGGTATTTTGATACCAATAGATGCATCATTAGAATCAAATTTCAATGCTGATTTCAAATATATAAGTTTCATCAAGTTTAATTCTACCCATAGAAATTACGCGCCTGAGAAAATTTGGCTGATTTTAGAAAAAAGGGGGGAAGGTCCCCTAAAAGCTATAGAACCTTAATGAAAATCACACCATCATATTCAGCGCATCAGAGAACCCTACTGTAGAGGTTTCAAGCTCCTATCTACAAAAATGTGGAATTTTGCATTTTCTGCCATGAGAAAGATCACAGATGTGTGTTTATTTGTTGTTTTTTTCCCAGGGGGGATCGTATCGACCCAGTGGTCCTAGAATATTGTGGGAAGGCTCATTGGAATGGAAATTGAAAGTTCTAGTGCTCATTTTAAATGACCAAAGAAATGGAGGGCAACTAGGCCCCCTCCCTCGCTCATTTTTTTCCCAAAGTCACCCGATCAAAATTTTGAAACAGCCATTTTGTTCAGCACGGTCTAAAATATGATAACTATGTCTTTGAGGATGACTTAATCCCCCAAAGTCCCCAGGGGGAGGGCTTAAAGTTATGAACTTTGCCCAATGTTAACATATAGTATTGGTTTTTGGGAAGTAAACAGACGTTTTCAGGGGGGATTTTTTCTGGTAGTGGGGGGATGAGTGGGTGGGGGGTTACATGGGAGGATCTTTCCATGAAGGAAGTTTTCATGGGGGAAGGAACATTGCTATGTAGAGGACGCCGGATTTCCCAACATTATTTTAAAAAAGGCCAGAAATTAAATATAAAAAAAACAAGTTTTTCAACTGAAAGTAAGCAGCAACATCAAAACTTAAAACGAACTGAAAATATTACATATATGATTGGGTTCACCCCCTAGTCAATACCTCGCTCTTTAAGCCAAAGATTTTTTAGTACTTTCATAAGAGCTATTTATTCTAATTAACGGCCTTTGTGATTAAGGGGTCATTTTTTACAAAATTGAAACAAAATTCGAACTTCAGCTTAAACAGCAAGGTATTGACTAGGGGGTGAACCCCCTAATATACGTATTAAAACTATATGAATATAGAAGTTCGTTACGTAAGTTAATTCGTAAGTTATGTATATTTATTACTAATAAAAACATTCGTAAATAAAATTAAACAAGTTTCGAGAAAGCTATTTAACCAAACAAAAGTAAAATTAATATGCAAATTTTGTTTTAATTATTCATGTACGGTGTGCCAAAATCAAAACCTGAATTAATTAAAAAACGTTCAATAATTAAATTAAAAAAAAACAAGTTTTTTTAACTGTAAGTGAGGAACGACGTTAAAACTTAAAACGAACAGAAATTAGTAGTGATAGTGTATGCAGTTTGAACCCTACAAGGATATATACACAATATGAACCCTACAATAATTCCTACACCTGAGGCATGAATATACAGTGCGGTTTAACCGGTACATTGACTTACCAAGGACAGTCGCATCTTACCAGGGTGCAGTCACCTATGATTCTATGAGTGATTCCATAATATGACTGCTGGTATATGCGATGTGTGGACAGGTTTCTGACTCGTCAATCATGTTAGTCAAATTTCTACTTCATAATATATACGACCTGCACGCCTTTTAAGGTAAGTTCAAAAGCACGAATCTTAAAAGCACGAACCGGACCATCTTGGTTATGTGTTAATATATTTAGTTTTTGACTATAAAATAGAGATTCAAATTAGAATTTTGTATAATTTGAATAGCTCATTCATTGTATCTATAGATTTATTGATCATTTGCAAAATATTTTTTGTGCAAAGGCCTCATCATCTAGCAAAGGTTTCGTTGTTTCAACATACTTTTTGAACCTGAAATGTCATCTGTGATATTTTTCAAAAAGTTTCTGCGACTTTTTGTGGTGTTCTTACAAACTAAAAAAGGCGAAAATAAGGAAATGAAAATAAGCAAAGGTAAGAAAAAAGAAAAAAAAAGAAAGTGGTGAGAACGAGTTGTGAAAAAAATCAGGTGTACTCTTTTGATAGTAGACAGTGCTTAGATCGTGTTAAAAGCAGTTAGTTTGGTAAGTGTCATCTTTTGGAACTTGGAAAACCTCCATGTCCACGTCTGTGGACAGGCGGTTCCAATCGAGTAAAAAGCTAGGGTTGATTTTTCGTAGTTCAAATCTCGATTTTCATGGGGATAGCAGATGCCAGTGATTGTTTTATTTACTAAATTGGCAACAACCTATTAGTTTTAAGCTTACTGAACCTGTTCCTTCATTGTGTTTTCCCTTGATGACGCCCTCGGAATGCTCGATGAGAGCGACCTGGACCTCTCTGATTTAGATGATGATGAGGAATGGATAAAAAACCACTGTTTGTCGTGTTCAGACTCTGCTGGTAAACCAGCTATTGCTGCCATTCCGTCATCAAGCAGCTATGCTGTTCTTCCAGATGTTAAAAGTGAAGAATCTGATGATGACGTACCCTTAGCAACCCGTGCCAAGCGCTTGAAGGCTGACAAAGTAAAAACAACCTTGTCCTGAAGGAAGTCTATACAGTTCGATCATTATCGTGGCTTGGACGTGGGCCCCGGTCATTTCCAGGAGCACGACAACTGGAGTACAGAACAATTATTTTTGCAATATTACCCGGAGAGCTTCTTTGAACGAACAGCTTTTTGCATGAACTACAGCTATCAGTTGGCCCACCACAAAAGCTTAAATGTAACTCCAGACGAGCTGAAAATTTTTTGTCATCCTGATAGGGAACCTCAAGTTTCCTCGAATCTGCATGTACTGGTCTTGGAAGATTAGGGTGGAAACCATATCGTAAAAGATGAGGCGAGAAAGATTCTTCACAATCCGGTCAAACCTGAAGTTCGTTGTTGATTCAGAAATCTCAGACGAAGAAAAAAACAAAAATAGAATTCGGAAAGTGCAGCCGATTCTTGACAACTTCAGGAATATCTGTGTCCAGTTGCCACGTGACGGAAACTGTTCAATTGACGAACATATGATACCCTTCCAGGGTATGTCGACTCTCAAGCAATTAGTTCCTAACAAGCCCAATCCCGTTGGATTAAAGAATTTTGTCCTTGCCAGCTCCTAAGAGCTGATCAATGTTTTTATTGATGTTTTTGATAAATGTTATATTTATCAGGGCTGATTACCTTAATTACCTTAATTCGCACTTCGGAGCAAATTAAGGTCCATACTGGATCTGTTGTGCTCCGGGAACAACGCATATTCGTTTGTATCTTTTTTCAGTAAAGTGCAAATTATGTTCTGGCCTTTGGAAGGCATAGGGGTTTTGAACCCTACTCATGTTAATTTCTGCTCGTTTTGAGTTTGACTCGGTTATTTATTGTAATTTCTGTTCGTTTTGGGTTTCATTTATTTATCGATACTGATTTGTGGTAGTTCCACGCTTGGTAGATTATTTGATTTAATTTTGCCCATTTTTGGTTTAATGGAGTTCTTTACTTTGCTTTGGAAACTTATTTTGTGGAATTTTTTTAATTAATTTCTGTTCGTTTTATATTGGGATAGTTTTTTCAGGGACAAAGAAAATAATACTTTAAATCTTTTCGTTTTTTAAGACTTTATAGTTTTGCCTGCTATTTGTATGCTGGAGAAAAAATTTTCAGCAATTTTTAACAACATATAACCTTTTGAAAAACTGGAAACAAATAGTAGTGTTTAATTTAGTTTCATACCTTGTCTGGTTGACTTGAAATAGAAAACTTGATACCATTTGCAAAAAATCTGTTTACTTTCTTTGATAGCGTGGATACACTTACACTATTTTGATTTGGTTAAATTTTACGAGCAGAAGTAGCCCCGAAAGTTTGAACATAATACCCTCTGTCGTTCTTGGGATAGTGCTGAGATACCTTATTAGGAATTATCATTAACACAGTGCATTTTGATTTAATCTTAAGGGAACATTTAGTTTTTAAAAATAATGGGCAAATGGGAGGGTGGGGGTGGGAGGGGGACTATTTGACCTCCAATTACTTTTGAATATAATGCTTTGATACTTTGATACATTTCTCAAATACTTTGAAAAGGGCTCATACGATTGAAAATTGACAACAAATATACTTTGACCTCATTTGACTCCCTTCCGCTGCTCTCTCCACCATAGTCAGATTTAGCTAGTTGCTCCACCCCCAAGGACTGGACAAGCAAAGATTACATTAGGAAGTCTGGTAACATCTTCTGAATAAGTTGCGTAAAAACAAAATTAAAAAAAAAATGGCCAGTATCTTATACTTTTTTTATGATGTCCAAAACTGATCCCCATATCTACCCAATAATTTCAGACAGCAGATTTATTGGTCGGGCTCTGATACAAAGTGCCTTGGTCAGAAAAAAAAATACATTGGGACCGTATTACTCTTTTTTAAAGATTTTTAAACTGATGAGCTTTGCTTTAGTTCAAGATCATCAAGAATCCAAAGTTTTCACTTGTTAACTGTTCATTTGCAGTTGGTAATAATCAATAAATAGATCGATGTTTCGACAATTATCTTGACTGTACTGTTGAAAACAAGGAGAAAAAAAAATCGTTAATAGATGAAAGAATACACACTGGCAAAGAATTTGAATTATCTGCAGATTGTTGTCTTTGCAAAAGAGAAATGGTGGAATAAACGACTTAAATGAATCCCGCTTACGCACCTACACTGAAGAGGACCTTCTATTGCAGAACATCCTTGGGTTTTAATGACAGTATTGCATACTAACAAATTTACGCGCACTTGTATATTTAGCCGATGCATTTTTTCGTGTATATATATTTTTTTTTTAATTCTTCTTTATATGGAATTACTTGCTGAAAAGGCAAGTGAGTCCTTTTCATTTCTTTATATGGAACTATTCTTTTTATTTGCTTTTTTGGCCAGTTGAATTCTGCTTCATTGAAACTTTTTTCTTATTTGGTGCATTATAACACTGTCAATATTCAATTCCTATTTTTCTTATTGAGAAATGTATCAAAGTATTTGATACATTTTTGCTTTGATACATATTTGATACATTTTATTTGATGTAATTTTTGCTTGTTCAGTCCTTCGGGGTGGAGCAACTAGCTAAATCTGACTATGATGCAGAGTTCAGCGGAAGTGAGTGAAATGAGGTCAAAGTATATTTGTTGTCAATTTTCAATCGTATGAGCCCTTTTCAAAGTTCCTACGACAACTCCTTTGATACAAAGTGCCCTGGTCTAAACAAAAGAAAAAAAAATAATAATACATTGTACCCAAATTGATCTTTACTATAAAAATGTCAAGCCTTCCAATCACTTTCGACTATTAAAAGGGCATCGAATTGGAAAGATGAAATTCGATTGGATAGATGAATTTCCAATCGAATGAGCCCTTTTTGAAGTTTCTACGACAACACTTTCTATTAAAACCTTATTTGCCCCCAGGGCATAAATTATAGCCCTTGCCCTGAGGGCTGTGGCTTGGTTGTCATCCACAAAGACCTAGTTTCCAGAAGTTTCAACTAGGTTGAACAAAATAACTATCTCAAAATTTTGATTGTATGTGTTTGGATAAATAAAGGGCGTGAGAGGGGGGTTAATTGCCTTTCAATCGATTTCCACTATGAAAAAGAGCACTAGTCATTTCAGTTTCAAATCAAATGAGTCCTTTTTGAAGTTTTTACGACAACACTTTCTATGAAAACCTTATATGCCCACAGGGTATAACTCATAACCCTTGCCCTGAGGGCTGTGGTTGGGTTGTCACTCACAAAGACCTAGTTTCCAGAGCCTGCAACTAAGTTGAACACAATGGCTGTCTCAAAATTTTGATTTGATGTGTTTCGGGACCATCGACAATTGAAAAGGGCACTAGACCTTTGAATTTCCAATGGAATGAGCCCTTTTTCAGGTTTCTACGACGAAGATTTCAATAAAAACTTATATGCCCCCAGGGCATAGGTTATAACCCTTGCCCTGAAGACTGTGGGGGGAGTGTCCTGCTCAAAGGTATAATTTTGAACTTTAAACTGCGTGGAACAAAATGGCTATTTTATTGGATGTGTTTTGGGAAAGGGTGGACGTGGAAGGGGTCTGAGTTGCCTTCCAATCACTTTCAGCTGTTAAAAAGGGCACTAGTCATTTCAATTTCCAGGCGCATGAGCCTTTTTTGGTTTTTCTACCATTTTTTTTTCTACGACAACGCGTTCTATAAAAACCTTATTTGACCCCAGGGCATAACTTAAAACCCTTGCCCTGAGGGTTGTGGGGGTTTTCATCCTCAAAGACCTAATTTCCAGAGCTTTCAACTACGTTGAACAAAATGGCTATCTTAAAGTTTTGATTGGATGTGTTTGGGGAAATGGCGGGCGTGAGAGGGGGGTTAGTTGCCCTCCAACCACTTTCGACTATTAAAAAAGCACTAGCCCTTTGAATTTCCAATCGAATGAGCCTTTTTTGAAGTTTCTACGACAACACTTTCTATAAAACCCTTATATGTTACAACCTTATAACTTACAACCATTCCCCTGAGGGCTGTGGGGGAGTGTTCTCCTCAAAAACATAATTTTTGTCTGGAAATCAACCACGCTGAAAAAAATCGCTATCTCAAAATTTTGATTGGATGTGTTTCGGGAAATTGTGGACGTGGAAGGGGTGTTAGTTACCTTCCAATCACTTTCGACTATTAAAAAGGGCACAAGCCACTCCGATTTTCAATTGAACGAGCCCTTTTGGAAGTTTCTGCGACAACATCTTCGATACGAAGTGCCCTGGTCTAAAGGAAAAAAAAATATAAAATAATACATTGTGCCAACATCGTTCTTATATGCCCCCAGGGAATAACATAAAACCCTTGACCTGAGGATTGTGGGGGATTGTCCTCCTCAAAAATATATTTTCTATCTGGAAATTAACTATGCTGAACAAAATGGCTATCTAAAAATTTTGATTGGATGTGTTTCGGGGAATGCGTTTGGGGGGGTCGGGGGGGGTGGCTTGTTGCCCTCCAATCACTTCCGACTATTAAAAAGTGCACTAGCCACTCCAATTTTCAATTGAATGAGCCAGTTTTTCCACTTCTCCAGATTTTTCGGGAGATCTACTGAATTTCTAATCCATCTCCCGACAAAAAAGAAGTTACCGAATCCCCCGAAAATCTTAAGAAAACTTGATCCCTGGAAGATTTTGCTTTGTGGTCATTCTTTTTTTTTCTGGCTGTTGTCTTTGGTCTCTTAGGGATTTTCCCCAGCGCCCAAGGCAATTGAGGCCGCGCGATTTGAATTTATTGGTATATGTATGAACATTGCCCTTTATCCATTTCACAATGGTTGCATTGATTATTCTGTTTTTATTATTTGAACACATTCAGGGTTTGTGATTAAATAATTATTTTCAATTAATAAACTAGCCACAGGTGTCGGCTTGCACCAAGAAGATGGGAACTGGCACTATCTCGATCCAGCTGATTCAGTAGGTTCAAAATGATCCAAAACTACTACAAATTTAAAGAAATATGAAAAAAAATTAGACTTTGTCTGCAGTTGCTCTGTAAATCTGACGGGGTTTGCATCAAATGATCGAGTACAAGATACAGAGACGAAAATTGCAGCATTTTAAAAACAATTTACCATTTTCGCTGGTTGACAAATTAATCCCATTCCTGAAAAATATGCCGCATAAGAATGTTACTGATGAAGTAACATTGGGTAAGCAGAAATTGACGAATATAGTCCGCCATGGCCTGTCACTGTATTATAAAACATAAAATCGTGAATAAAGGATGAAAACGAGGATCATTAACAGCCAGTAAAAAAAACGAAAAAGCTTAAACCCAAAAAAGCTAAGTCACTAAACCCACCCACCCCTGGCCCATATTTAAGATGCCATTCATTTCCAGGGTGGTCAAGAAGCGCCATTGCCAAAGAGTGGCAGGAACATTCCGATAGTGCCCACGATGATAAAACAGTAACTCTTACAGCCATGGATTGCGGGCAATTGGCTTTGAGTGCGAGGGACCACCGTGAAAACCAAACTTAGCAAAGTTTATAAAATACTTGTTTTCATGGCCATTTTCGAATGTAACTTCAGAAAGACTGTTTAGCTTACTCAAGGAAGTAAGCACTGACAGAAGGACTCGTTTTATAACAGTAACTTTGGCTTCCACAATTCACACGAAAATTGGACTGAAACGAGCCTGAGTCACAGCAGAAACACTGACGGTTGACCTGC
The DNA here is from genome assembly GCF_049724085.1 of Artemia sp. Qi Xiang Cuo. Taxonomy (NCBI): domain Eukaryota; kingdom Metazoa; phylum Arthropoda; class Branchiopoda; order Anostraca; family Artemiidae; genus Artemia; species Artemia sp. Qi Xiang Cuo. Next base: position 55,974,110 of record NC_142800.1, read on the forward strand.
CCCTCAGAAAGAGGCTAAAAGGAGTAGTAGCGTCTGCCAGCACAGCTGAGTTACTACATGATCAGAGTGGGCTGCTCATCTAAAAAGTCATAAGACAGAAACAGATTATGAGTGTAAAGCGGTCTCTGAAAGTTTTGTTATTTTTTATAGTTTTTTTCAGTTATATGAATACTAATGAACTGCGACTTTGCATGTTTTTTTTTATCATTTGTGAATAACTCTGGGGATAGCGGTAAAAAAAAAAACATTATCCGCTTAACTTAGACTCAATGGTCACAGGCCTGGTGTCCGTAATTCTTCCAAATTTTCAGCATTTTAAAAACAATTTACCATTTTCGCTGGTTGACAAATTAATCCCATTCCTGAAAAATATGCCGCATAAGAATGTTACTGATGAAGTAACATTGGGTAAGCAGAAATTGACGAATATAGTCCGCCATGGCCTGTCACTGTATTATAAAGCATAAAATCATGAATAAAGGATGAAAACGAGGATCATTAACAACCAGTAAAAGAAAACGAAAAAGCTTAAACCCGAAAAAGCTAAGTCACTAAACCCACCCACCCCTGGCCCATATTTAAGATTCCATTCATTGCCCGGGTGGTCAAGAAGCACCATTGACAAAGAGTAGTGCCAACGATGATAAAACAGTAACTCTTACAGCCATGGATTGCTGGCAATTGGCTTTGAGTGCGAGGGACCACCGTGAAAACCAAACTTAGCAAAGTTTGTAAAATACTTGTTTTCATCACCATTTTCGAATGTAACTTTAGAAAGACTTTTTAGCTTACTCAAGAAAGTAAGGACTGACAGAAGGACTCGATTTATAACAGTAACTTTGGTTTCCACAATTCAGACGAAAATTAGACTGAAACGAGCCTGAGTCACAGCAGAAACACTGACGGTTGACCTGCCCATCAGAAAGAGGCTAAAAGGAGTAGTGGCGTCCGCAGCACAGCTGAGTTACTACATGACCAGAGTGAGCTGCTCATCTAAAAAGCCATATGACAGACACAGATTATGAGTGTAAAGCGGTCTCTAAATGTTTTGCTATTTTTTATAGTTTTTTTCAGTTATATGAATACTAATGAACTGCGACTTTGCATGTTTTCTTTATCATTTGTGAATAACTCTGGGGATAGTGGTAAAAAAATATTATCTGCTTAGCTTAGACTCAATGGTCACAGGCCTGGTGTCCGTAATTCTTCCAAATTTACTGTCCCCGTCCTGAACTTAGCGGGCTGACGTGCTGAGCCTCCAAGTACGAGGAAAATTAGGTGTAGATGAAGAAAAATGTCTTAATTAAACAGCTTTAGAGTCTGAATAAATATGACTGCACTTAGTTTCAAAATTAAATACATTTCAAGCTTCTAGCTGCTTCTTTTTGTTATTTTTAACAAAGTTAATCGACGAGTTTTCTTTCCGGAATCACAGCTGGCTCCAGTAAACCTGCACTCTGAACTTTTAAAATGTTGTACTTTATTCGCAAATCACTCGAACACCTCTAAAAATATAACAAAAAAAAAATATTACTGAAAATTCAACCAATATTACTGAAAATTCAACCAAGAATATCATAGATCCGTCTCTGATATTCTCCCAAATCCTGAGAGCCATTTCCCGATTTTCTTCCGAAAATTGTCAAGATTTCACAGATTGTTTGAAAAGATAATTGGAAACACAGCAGGGGCGTTTTTACACTAAAAAAAGTCCTAAGATCTTATATATTTTTTAAGAAAAAATTTAAAATTGAAATATTTTAACAAATATTTTAAATATTTTGTCGGTTATTTGCAAGCGTCTTTCATCATTCTGCTCTGATCAGCGGTCTGAAAACAATGATGAGTAGATCATCAAAGTTCTCTCATCATTGTTCTATATGGCAAAACAGTGGCGATCTTCACTCTTTTTGCTAACATCCGTGAGCTGTATGATCTTAGAACAAAGATGAGTTAAAAAACGATAATCTTTGCAGAAAGATGTAAAGATATTAAGGGCTTGGCACACGTAGCTGATTTCAGAAACCAATTTCAGCATCAGTGGACAAACGATAGCGGTAAGAAAAATTGTTTGAAGGAAAAATTTTTTTGCGCAAGATTTTCAAAATAAAAAATCATGGACACAAATAGTCAACTGGAGTTTATTAATAGTTGCATAAATTGATCTCAGCTTAATTTTCAGTTTATTTCTCAGCTCAGTAGCGGAGTCTTTCACCACAGACATCTCTGGCTGACTTATTTGTATCCGTATTTTTTGGTGATGATCATGATGAAAATCGCCGCCGAAAACTAGAAAATTTTTCAACCTCAAATCGACGCTGATTTCTTTTAAAATCGGCGCTGATTTGGAAATCAGTTCCCGAAATCAGCTACGTGTGCCCAGCCCTTTAGTGCTAAAAAACGGGTCTAGTGAACAACTGAGTTAATTTTGGTCATATTCATCACTCTCCCATATTCATATCCTGCCGGACATTTTAAGTAGTGTCAAGGGGTTGGTATTTTCAGGGCCCTCAACAGGGACTTGAAAATTTCCGGTCTGGTAAACTTTTTTGAATATTATATAGGCCTATTGCCTTTTTGTTTAGCCTAGTTTTAAAGTATAGTGAGCCAGTAGCACAATTCTGGTAGGTTGACATATATAGGTCTAAGCTATGCATCAATATGGTTATTATTAAGATTATTTAAGATCAGAGACTTGAAATTCTTAGTTTATTGACTTACCTGCAGGGACCAACGATACTTTAAAGCCCAGCTCCCACTAGCGCCCAAGAACCCAAAACATTTACTTTAGTGCCCAAGAACCCATAGCGCCCACAGCTCCCAACTTGAAAGATAAATACAAGCACACTCAAGTATCAATTCATAGAACCAAATATTAAGTTATTTTACCTTTTGTACAGCAAAATTTTCTTTCTTCTTTAAATACCGATTTAAAAAATTATCCTAACTTAAGTTTGTAAATCACAGATGATGCTGGCATGCATAAAAGAATTCTACTAGTCACAAAGATTGGAGTCAGCAAACCAATGTGTCGGGAAAGGGTACTTGACATAGAGAGACCATATCAAGTTACAAGAAGGGAAATTTGGCTTCTGTCGGCAAGCACATTTTGCAGAGATATATCAAGTTACAGGAGAGATCAACTTTGGGTTCTTTCTGGGCGTTCAGAAATATTTCAAATATGTCGTTCATTTTTGGGTTCTGATAAATTAAAAATGCTTGTATTACATGCATGCGGGCGTTGGCCTTGCTTAGGCTTATGATGCCCTATACAGTGTTTTTATTAAGTGAAAAATAATTCATACTTATATTTTTGGCCAAATAAGTATTCAAATAATCAATTTATTGTCAGTATAATTTTATTTTTAACTTGGGCGCTAGATTCAAAGGTAAATATAAACATTTGCTGAAACCGGATTTAGCTTCCAGGATTATAGCTTTGATACTTTAGCTCCTCAGCTTCCTGAGTCCAAGCGCCCAGGATCAAAAAAGAGCTTTAGACTTTGGGCCTGGGAGCTTATCCTCAAAATTTCAGCTCAATCTGATCCTTCCTTCCCTATTTTCCAAAAACCAAATATCAAGTTTTGTGGGAATTTGCTTGCGTCAAAAATGGATACAGCAAGCTAAAAGAATAAGTCTCTTAGTGTCTCAACGGTATAAGGGTCGCTGATCGTGACTGTCAGGCGGGAAATCCGGGTTCGAGGCCCTGTGCAATCAATTTTTTCTTATACTGAACTTAGAGTTTGAAAAAAAACTCAGCTTCTTTTCTAAGTCTAATCTATTGCATGAATTTAAAAAAGATGGAAAAAAATGTTTTTTTATTTTATTTATGATTGTTACGAAATAATGGCGGAAAATCCGGCTCCCCCTCAGTAGAATTCTTTTGTGTATACCCGCACCTTCTGTGATTTGCTAACTTTAGATATGATATTTGGCTTCTGTCGGCAAACACATTTCGCAGAGACATATCAAATTACAGGAGAGATCAACTTTGGGTTCTTTCTGGGTGTTCAGAAATATTTCAAATGTCATTCATTTTTGGGTTCTGATAAATTAAAAATGCTTGTATTACATGCATGCGGGCGTTTGCCTTGCTCGGGCTTATGATGTCCAGTACAGTGTTTTTATCAAGTGAAAATAATTCATACTTACATTGTCGGCCAACTAAGCATTCAAATAATCAATTTATTGTCTGTATAATTTTATTTTTAACTTGAGCGCCAGATTCAAAGGTAAATAAACACCAGATCGCATGGGATTTTGCGAGTTCGCGAGTACCTTGCGCTTTTTCTTCTTTGCCTCCAGTAAAAATCGCTATTTAAAGAAGGAGGAAGAATTTGCTGTACCAAAAGTAAAATAACTTAATGTTTGGTTTTATGAATTGAAACTTTGGTGTGCTTGTATTTATCTTCCAAGTTGGGAGCTGTGGGCCCTATGGGTTCCTGGGCGCTAAAGTAAATGTGGCTTTGATCCTGGAAGCTAGATCCGGTTTCAGAAAAGGTTTATAATTACCTTTGAATCTGGCGCCCAAGTTAAAAATAAAATCATACTCACAATAAATTGATTATTTGAATACTTATTTGGCCGAAATTGTAAGTTTTAATTATTTTTCACTTAATAAAAACACTTTATAGGGCATCATAAGCCCAAGCACGGCCAACGCCCAAAGGCCCAAGCAAGCACAGGTTTATATTTACCTTTGAATCCGGCACCCAATTTAAAAATAAAATTATACTTACAATGAAAATAAACCTAACAATCGAAAATAACTGTGGTCTGCGTCAAGGGGACAGCTCGTAGACCCCTCTGACTCCCCATTATGAGGGGAGAGGGTTAATTTTGGAGAGATAACCAAAAATGCTCAGAATTTAAAATACCACGTGCTCGGCCTCACGGGGAAGGCTCAGTGGCCCCGCCTGCACCTAGTTCTGAGGGCCGGGGAGGTGGGGGGAAAATTTGGGTGAGACACTAAAAATTGATCATACTAGAAAATAAAGCGTGATCTGCCTCAAGGGGAAGGCTCAGCGGCCCCTTCTTCCCCCATTTCTGAGGGCAGGGGAGGTGGGGGTCAATTTTGGAGGGAAAAACAAAAATACTCAGAATTGAAAATAAAAGTGTCTGCCTCAAGGGGAAGGTTCAGCGGCCCCTCCTTCTCCCATTTTTGAGGGCAAGGGAGGGGGGGTCAATTTTGGAGGGAAACCCAAAAATACTCAGAATCGAAAATAAACGGGATCTGCCTCAAGGGGAAGGCTCAGCGGCCCCTCCTTCCCCCATTTCTGAGGGCCGAGGCGACGGGGGGGGGGTAAATTTTGGAGGGAAAACAAAAAATGCTCAGAATCGAAAAATGCTCAGGCAAACTATTACAGTTATATTGTCGAAGTTTTCGCCACATCGCAGCAGAGATCTTTGTTTTCAAACCATTTGCTTGCTATTATTAAAGAGAAACGTTAAATGATCCATGCCTTTTTTACTGAACTTTTTTTGAACTTTTACTGATCTCTCAATGCAATGCTAATGCGAAAGACCCCCCCCCCCTCCCCTATTGCTAAGCCGCATTGCATACTTTGTCGATGCGGATTACTCTTGCCCCAGATGTAATATAGGTATTGAAGATGTGGCCCATATTCTTGCCGAGTGCCAGCAACTTTCTCTGTTAAGGGGAAAGTATTTTGAGGGTGGTAGCTTGGAGTTCCCGGGGATCCTGCAGACGACTGTAAAAAGGACAATCATGCAGTTATGTAAATATGTAAATGAAGCGTTGACAGCAATAAGTGAAACTTGATTATTATTTATTTATTATTATTATTTTCTTTTAGTTATTTATTTATTTATTTCATTTTATTTGTTTAATTATTTTATTTATTTATTTTTATTTTTTTTTGGGGGGGGGGAGAAGTTAGATTCCATGTTATTTTTTTTGTGGAGTGTAATTAAGAATACTGTGTTGTATGGCCTATTTTTTGGCTTATAATAAATTTATTATTATTATTATTACATTCCGTAATGAAATTTATGGTGAGTCAAGAATGCAATATTTGTTCTTAGGCTTCTTCAGTTCGTGAGCTTCTTTGAAAAATTATTTCAGTGTGATATTCACAAGCACGTCGACTTGAATGCTTGACTAGTACCAAAGGGCAACCTCTTCCATAGCTTCTAAGTCCGTTTCGTAGCTGTCTTTGTCGCATCAACCGGCATGTTTGAAAAAGAGAGCTCTCCTGGCAAACTCGAAGATTCACCGTCATTGGAATTTCATTCATAAAGTTACATGAGGTTCGACCGCCACTTTCAACTGGCATCTTTGAAAAAGAGAATTCTCCTTGCAGACTCAAAGATTCACCGTCATTGGATTTACTTATTCGGATTGTTCATTTCATTTACGTTTATTAGTGGATTATAATTTAGTAACATTAGTTTTTATTGAAATTTATTAGATATGAATTTATTAGATTTATTTTAATTATTTGTCAAATTATTATTAAATTATATATTTATTAAATAATTTTTCATTTTTTTTATTTATGTTTATAAGTTTTTAGAATTTATTTCATAAGATTTATTGATTGATTTATTTATTTTTATTGGTTTGCGAAGGTTCCTACTAGTCCTATTTTGTGTGGTTTTTTTCGATACCTGGAAATGTGGAAATGCTTTTTCTTTGTTTTCTTTGCCAGGAAGCCCCTTTTAGCGTCAGTGTGCCCTGAATATGTGAAGTCGAAATCCATGTGTTCATATTTTTAGTTGTGGTCATCAGGGCCTTATCCAGGGGGGATACCAGGTTTTTAACCCCACCCCCTTTAAAAAACTTCTTCGACTCGCAAATTCAAAGTATCTTAAAAGTGCCTTAATCTAACTGAAGTCCGTTAGGTAATCTTGCTGAAGTCCGTTGGGCTAGTTTCAAAAAAGGATATTTTTTTGTACTCTCTCGCCACCCCGTAATTTTTTTTTAAACTCCTCGAAAACAAATCCTAGATACGACCCTGATGACCGTGTTTGTTTTTAGAAGATAAATAGGAAAACCAGCGAGGGATACTAAATATCCGAATCGTGTTTTTTTTTCTTTTTTATTCGTATAATTTAAGGTTCAATATAAGTGCAATATTTGGAACAATGTTGTTTTAATTGCAATTAACATGTAATTGCGTAGAACAAATTCTCATATTCGGAGTTTTTACAAACATCTTTTAGTACAAGTGATTAGCGTGTTGTAAAGCCTTTTTCTTTTTTTCTTTTTTTTTCCTTCAAATAATTCAAGCAATGTTCAGTACTGATTCAGTACTGAATGAGCCTTTGAACTGTGAGAACGCAAATTGGATTTAACTTTGAATTTAATTGGTTTGTAAAAAGTGTATTTGTTAGACAGTGAAGATATTGCGAAACATTGAATTGGCTTGGGATTATACACCTTGGATTACGTCATTTAATTATGACAAAAAAAGAAAATAGGCCAAAGTCAATGAATCAAGCTCTGATTGAGGAGTAGTTCAGGTGTCTTTACCGCTTGCCCTGAGGAATGGAATGAAATGCAAATATTTGATTAGTTGAATTTTGCAAACGCTACAGAGTATTCCTGAAAGTTGGTTGTGATTCCTAAAGTAGCGTCGGTATTCTAACGCTGTTGGAAGTCGTCGGTGCAGGAGATAGGGGTGTTAGCCGTGCCCAAATTAACGGTGGCTTAGCGAACTGCACGTCCGCATCGACGTGGATAAATTATAGGTGCCAAAATAGGTAAGAGAGATTACATATTTTATTTTATTTGCACTTGCCATGGGGCCAAAAAGGAAGATTGCTAAAACTGTCCAAGTAGGATCCCAGTCTGTTGAGAACAGTTTGTTGAATTCGACCGTTTCATCTGAAGGGAATAACGATGTCGCTTCACTGAAGACCCTGGCGGATGATTTTGCTAAGATGCTAACAATACTTACTGAAAATGGTAAAAAACTAGACTCTATAAACGATAGTATAAAAATGTTAGAAAATCGTATGGTATCAGTGGAGAATACACAGTCTGAGCTAAAATCAGAAGTTAATACTACGAGTTCGCGTGTTACACAGCTTGAATCTGATGTTCTAAACTTAAGAAATCAAATGTCAATTATCGCTAGTGCAACGAAAAAGTATGAAACCGGGAGTGCAGATCTGTCTCGTCGGCTTAGGGCATCTGAATATCGACATACAGAGACGAATATTATCGTTTGGAATGCTCCCTGCGAAAATACCACCCAAGCCGAAACGTTTTTTTACCAGTTGTGTTTGGAGGGTCTAAGTGTGTCCATGGTCCCGAGGTTTCAAGTTGTTGGTAATATCCGTAAGGAGCAACAGTATTTTAAAGTTGATATTAGTTTTCAAGATGTGAAGGTCGGTGTACTTAAGAACGGAAAGAAATTACGAGGTAAAGTTATTGAACACCATAAAAATGTATCTGTTAGTGATGATGCACCAATATCAGTTCGCGAAGCTCGAAGGAAGTTGTATGCAAAGAAATCTAGATTAAATGCTATTGGAGTTTCATCATGGGTTTCTAATACAGTTCCACCATATATACAGATCGACCGTGGTGGTGTGGTGGCAAAATTTGGTTAAGATGAGCCTATCCCTGAGTTATGTGACCAATAGATGGTTATATCATGAATGATGAATTAAGAGTTTGTTAAGTTATTTTTATTTTTTTTTTTTTTTGTATTTGTGTTTATGGAAAAAAAAATGAAAAGTTGTTCTTTTTTCCTCATTTATTTAGTTTTTGTTAGAATTTAGAATGGGTAAGTGGTAGAGCATTGTGTTTTCTTCAATTATAATTTTCTGGAATTCAGTAATGGAAACAGTAAGCCTGTATTGTGACAGGCTAGTGTTAGTGTCAATTTTTTCACTTTTTTTGTATTCGTTTGTTTATTTATGCTATTTTGTTAATATGTTTCTTATTATTTTTAGGTTATATTGTGTTTTTTCTGGAGCTTCGATTACGTTGGAAACGGGACCACCGACCCTCCGAGTTATAGTAAGTTATTCAGTTGGTTAGGTTTGGTTGCAACTACCCTCCTTTTCTTTTATATATATATATATATATATATATATTTATAAAAAATGGTAATTTTTCGTAATGATCGTTTGGATTGGCTTGAGAATAATCCATTGAGTGTTTCGGATTTAGGATTAGGGGTACTTCACAGGGATTTTGATAGGGGGGTAGATGATGTTTTTCCAAAGGTTAATTATAAGTGCCCAGTTCATTTACATACTAGACTGGCACCGGATAAACTTGGCATTTTTCATTTGAATTGTCAGGGGTTAAATAATACATTGGATTATTTGTCGGAGCTGTGTATGCTATCTGATTTTCATATTCTTGCACTTACTGAAACATGGTTAATGAATAATAATTCTGGACTATTGGATATTTTAGATTATAATATGTATGTTAAGAACCGTACTCACCATCAGCATGGAGGACTTGCCCTGTATATTAGAACTGCTTTGACTGTGAAGGTTAGGGATGATTTGTCTGTTAATAAAGAGATGGCTTTTGAGTGTTTTGTTACGGAGGTTGATAAGAATGGTGACCCATTTTTTATTGCTGTTTGTTACCGCCCCCCTTCAGCTAGTGTAGATTGTTTGTTAGAATTATTAGAGCAACAAATGGACCTTCTAACTCGTAAGAACATGCCGTGTTTTGTGTGTGGAGATTTTAACATTGATTTGAAATTGTTAGCATCTAATTTAAAAGCCCGGAATTTTTTGAATTTAATGTTAGGTTATGGGATGCATCCTGCTGTAAATATTTGTACTAGAGTGACGGATTCATCTTCATCTCTAATTGATAATGTATTTTTGAATGTTTCCCATGATTCGTCGAGTGTTGTGTTAAATGAGGTTTCGGATCACTTTGGTTTGGCTATATTAGTTCCGGGTATATTTAGGAATATTAATATTAATTGTGATGCTCGCCCTAAGCCTAAGAAATTAATAGTTGATTCAAATACTATTTCAAGATTTAAGCTTAGGATAGAACAGTTAGACTTTAAATTTTTACAAGAAGACTTAGATTTAAATTTGAAGTTTGAGCTTTGGTATGGTAAGATTAAGGATACGTTTTTGGAATGTTGTGAAGTGTCAGGAATACAGAAGAGAAGGGTGTCTCCGAATAAACCTTGGATTACAAAGAGTTTGTTACAGTCAGTTAATAGAAGACGTTTTTTATATAAGTTGTCAACAAGGAGCAATGATCCTCATGATAAAGTAATATATAGACTTTATAATAGTAGGTTAAAAGCTGCACTCCGACTGGCTAAGGTAGAATATTATAAGGTTAAATTTAAAAAAGTTGAGGGTAACCCGAGTAAGACTTGGAAATTGATTATGTCGGTGACTTGCCCTGGTAGCGTCTTGATCCGTCCAGATAATATGGGAATGAATAATAATGTTGCAGATGAGATGTGTAATCACTTCGCTACTATTGGGCAGCGTGTGTTATCATCGGTGCCAGTATTTGATCAAGATGGAGATTTTCGTCAGTTCCTACCTGAAGATTGTGATGTGTCTGCGTACCTTAAATCTGTAACTATTGATGAATTATTTGATGTTATAAATAATATGAAAAATGGTGCATCAGGAGGCGATTTTATTTCGTTGAAGGTTTTGAAGTCGATATTACCTGTTATATCTAGTCATTTTTAGGACTGATAAATAATTGTTTAAAAGCTGGAATATTTCCTGATTGTCTAAAGTGCGCGAATGTTATCCCGATATCTAAAGGAGGGGATAAGAATTGTTTTAGTGATTATAGACCGATTTCTTTACTGCCATTTATTTCTAGAGTATTTGAAAAGTTGATTCATAGTAGGATGGTAAGTTTTTTCGAGAAAAGAAAATTTTTTAGTTCTAGTCAGTTTGGGTTTAGGAGTCATCATTCTACAGAGCATGGAGTTTTGTTTTTAACAACTTTTATTAATGATGCTTTAGACAAGGGTCTGAAGATAGCTTCGATATTTTTGGATATTACTAAAGCATTTGACTCGGTTGATCATGATATACTAGTTCAAAAGCTATATAGTAGTGGTATACGTGGTGATTTTTTAAATGTGATAGTTAGTTTTCTTAGTGAAAGGACTCAGTGTGTCGTGATGGATGGAGTTACATCTAAAATTGAATATATTTCGATTGGAGTACCCCAGGGTTCCGTTTTGGGCCCTTTGTTGTTTGTGGTTTATATTAATGACCTTTGTAGAGCTTCAAGTAATGTGTCTTGTTCTTTAGACCTAGATACTTACGGTACTAAAGGAATTCTACCATGTTTTGCTGATGATGCCCATTTCACCGTAGCTGCTAGAACTGAAAATGAGTTGATGACTATATTGAAACAAGGTATTTCTTCGATTGAAAAGTGGATGCGAGTAAATAAATTGAAACTGAATCATAATAAGTCGAATTTTTTGATTTATGGTAGAATTACTGGACATTATCCATGGATTAATAGTATAGAAGTAGGGCACCATACTGTTGTAAGATCTACTAGTATTAGATACCTTGGTGTTATAATTGATGAAAGCCTTAGTTTTAATGACCATATTGCATCTGTTAACAGCAAATTGTCTCGTAATATTGGTATTATGCGTAAACTTAGGTATCTTTTTCCGTGTGAAATTCTGAGAATGTTGTATTTTTCTATGGTTCAACCATATCTCATTTACTGTTGTATGGTTTGGTCGAAAACATTCGTAACTCACCTCCATCCGCTCTGCGTAACACAGAATATGGCAATTAGAGTTCTTTATGGTAATCACATTGACCTATCTGTATCGGTGAGGCATCTTTACCGCGAGTATAAAATTCTACCGTTAGCAGGAATATGTGTCTTCTATAATGCTCTGTTTATGTTTAAATATTTAGCTTCGGAGTTACCATCATGTTTTTCAGGAATGTTAGTCTGGTCTCTACTCACGATCATTTGACACGATCTTCTCAGTTGGTGCGAAGACCAGCTATGGTCACGTCTAGGTCTAGGTTTTCAATTCGCCATGTTGTTCCGTTAGTTTGGGAGAGTTTGCCTGAGGATTTGAGGAATGTTGGGGGTTTGCAGGATTTTCGTAAGTCGCTAAAGAACCATTGTTTTGATGTGTATATTTTGAATGGATTATTCCACGCCACTTAAGTTTTGTTTTTGAGGAGGGTTTAGTTGCAGCTGAATATGATTATAATAATTATAATTTCGTTGGGTGTTGTTTGGAGGTTCGTTGGTTTTCGAGTCCGGTAAGTTGAGCTCTAATTATGGCAATATTTGGAACAATGTTGTTTTAAGTGCAATTATCATGTAATTGCATAGAATAAATGTTCATATTCGGAGTTTTTACAAACATCTTTTAGTACAAGTGATTAGCGATGTTGTAAAGTCATTTTTTTTTTTCTTTTAAATAAACCCATTCGAATACTTGCAAGCAATGAAGATTCTGCGTATGCGTCACGGTTCTGGATCTTATCTTGTACTGGATCACGGTTCTGGATCTTGTCTGAGTACTGATCTCTCAATTCAATGCTAATACAAAAGACCCCCCCCCCTCCCCTATTGCTAAGCCACAGTGCATACTTTGTCGATACGTATTACTCTTGCCCCAGATGTAATATAAGTATTAAAGATGTGGCCCATATTCTCGCCGAATGCCAGCAACATTCTCTGTTTGTCTCAAGTTTTAAGATGTATGGTAAGGCGGTGAAATTTTTGTTCTCAATTGCCGGAATAACTGAATCAAGGGGGACGGGCTCCCCTTTTTCTTGTTTTATCTTTTTTTTAATGGTCTATCTATGATATTTTTTATGAGGTTAATTGGGTAGCCATTGCAGAATAGTATATCTTTGCCATAATTTAATTCAGATTTTACATGATTATGCGAACAGATTTTTAGAACTGTTGAAAAAAGGAATTATTACTCCTCTTGTGAGAGATGGAGGGTGATTTGACAGGAAATGCGGGTACCGACCATTATGGGTTAACTTTTTGTATATAGAAAATTCAAGGCTAGTGGTATTTTGTATAATTAAAACATCCGAAAAGGGCAGCTCTCCTGGAAGAGAAAATTTTTCAAAAGAAGGCAGCTTTCCTTCGGATGGCTAGATCTTGTCTGATTGTTTAAAATCCTCGTTTTCTCACCTATATATATATATATATATATATATATATATATATATATATATATATATTTTTTATATATATATATATATATATATATATATATATATATATATATATATATATATATATATATATATATATATATATATATATATATATATATATATATATATATATATATATATATAAGACGTGCCAGCTGGCACTCACATAGTGACGTCGGGTGGTCATTTTTGCTTGTCAGAAGTTGATATCTTTGGAAAAAACTCCACTTTAATCTAAGCATTTTGTGGCTAACATACTGAGCTTCGTGCTTTCTGTTTCACTTTGCCTTAAGTTAATGTCATTTTCCTCAATTGACATCTATAATATATATATATATATATATATATATATATATATATATATATATATATATATATATATATATATATATATATATATATATATATATATATATATATATATATATATATATATATATATATATATATATATATATATATATATATATATTGTGGAAAAATATTTTGCTTGTAATTGATATTTCTAGTTATTTTAAAACATTCTCCACCATGGAGTCTTAGCTAAACGTGTAATCCATTCTGTTGTTTTTTTTAAGGTCAAATATGTGGCTTGGAGACACATACTGGCCGAGTTCAATTTTATCACTAATGAAATAAAAAAAGAGTAAGGAGCAAGAAAGCAAGGAGCAACATTAAATTTTCAAACAAACAGAAATTATTACGTATATTAGGGGGTTTAACCCCAAGACAATACCTCGCTCTTTACGCTACAGTTATATTTTTTGTAGAATCACATCTCCCGGTGAAACACCGGCCTGGTATTTAGATCGATATTTTTAAAAGAATAAAAAAAACTTTGGCGTAAAGAGAGAGTTATTGACTGGGGGGATAACCCTTTATATACGTAATAGCTTCTTCTCGTTTTAAATTTTAAAGTTGCTCCTTAATTTTAGTTGAAAAAACTTGTTCTTTTTTCAATTTAATTTCTGATAGTTTTTTAAATAATGATGAGAAATCCGACGCCCCCTTCATATAAATATTCCTTCCCCAAAGGACCCAGCCTCCCTTTCAAGATTCTCCCACGTATCCTGCTTCCGACCCCCCCCACCAAACAAATCCCTCCTGAAAACGTCTTTATGCGTCACAAACACTAATACAATATGTAAGCACTGGGCAAAGTTCATAACTTGTAACCCTTCTCCCGGAAACTATGGGGGATTAAGTCATCCTCAAATACATATTTATGAAATTTTTGACTATGCTGAACATAATGGCTATCTCAAAATTTTAATAAGGTGACTTCGGAAAAAATGAGCACGGGAGGGGGCTAAGCTGCTCTCCAATTTCTTTTGTGACTCAAAATGGGCAATAGAGCTTTGAATTTCCGTTAGAATGAGCTCTCTAATAATATAATAGGACTACTTGATCTATCCGATCCCCCCTGGGAAAAAAAAAAAAATAAACACGCATCCATGATATTTATTATGGCAAAAAAAAAAATACAAAATTCCATATTTCTGAAGCTAGGAGCTTGAAACAAATGCAATGGGGTTTTATGATAAGTTGAATCTGATGGTTTGATTTTCATTCAGATTCTACCACTCTTAGGGGGTGTTTCCACCTTTATTCAAAAATAAGGCAAATTTTTTCAGGCTCGTAACTTTTGATGGGTTAACTAAACTTGATGATACTTATATTTTTGAAATCAACATAAAAATTTAATTCTTTTGATGTACCTACTGTTATCAAAACTTCGATTTTCAGAGTTTCGGATACTATTGAGCCAGGTCGCTCATTATTTCCAGTTTGCTACCACGAACTGTTTAAAAATATCAACAATTAACTGCATCACCAATGCACCTGATGCCACCACAGCTATTTATGTTCATTCTTGATCCAAGTTTTTTTAAAGTTCTTCTAATCAAAGTTATCACCGTTGCCCTAAAAAATGTGTTTTTGAAATAAACAATTTTCTCGGCAACATGATCCAGCATGTAGAGTGTCGGTATGTAGCTGCGTTATTTCTTATCTGTTCTTTTGTTTTCATTCTCGAAATAAATAGCCCAAGAATTTCAACCATAATTAGTATACATTTGGATGGTGGTTTATTCAACTTCAAAATTCGTGACAGAGGTCTGACATGCAAATCACGTCGGCAATACTAGAAAATCTAAACCAGGATTATCCTAAGAAACAACAATAATATTTATTCGTAAGCTTTTTCATTCATTCATTTATTTATTACCCACAACTACAAGAAAACAAGTAGTACAAGTGGAGTATAAACATATAGTGAAAAGAATAAAAAGTAAAAAGAACTTCAACAAAACAATAGCAATATAACTTATTCTGAGAAAAAAACTGAAAAAGACCATGGTCAGGGCCAATTTTATACACTGCTTCCGCAGAAAGCTTTTTGTGTAGGTCACCGAGCTTTTGAGTTACATCCGTAACATAAATTTTTTTTAAATAGATACCGATTTCTAGTCCATGGCGGCAGAGAAAGAAGAAATTTGCAAAATTTGAAGTTTGTAACTTTAATCTTTTTCAAATCCTTGCCCCAGTTTTTCAGTTTTTATCTGTGTGAGTTAGGTTCATATAAGTAGAGCAAGTAAGGAGTGAACTTATTTTTTCCCAGGGGTGGTCGTCTTCCGTATCACCGGCTCAGATCTAGGGCCGTATCTAGGGGGGGGGGGTGTACCAGGTTTACCTATTTTACCGTAATTCTATCGATTCCCCTTAAAATTGATATTTTACCAATTTCACCATTTTTCGTAATTTACAACTTTTCCGTATTTTACTGGCATTTTACCTATGCTACTGACGTATTGGGCGGCACCTTGCACTCATCACCCCAAAACCATCCAGAGAGTTGTCAAAAAAAGGTTTGGAGGAAAGCTTTTTATTTTTTATTTATTTTTTTTTTTTTATACTGGATGCGTAGGCTTGCGATTGAGGGTTACATTGGTTATTAATATGCATCATGTTTGCGCAAGACCAGAAGCCTATATAGAAAATATCAAATAAAACGATCCATGCAGATTGTAGGTATTCTGTGGTCAGGTCAGCTCAGATTCAGTTGCGTAAATTCGGAAAAATCCTAGGAGGGGCAAAATTCAAAATTTTTCGTCAATGGACGATGAAAACAAGGAAAATTTTCCAATAAAAGGTTTAATATATATTGACAATTTTAAAAAGGTGGCAGAACCAGATCCAATTGGTACGGAGAAAAAAACCACCCATTGCACTTCCCGGCTGAGGGCAGAGAATCTGGGATTAGCACCGTCAGTATGGACGTTTGAGGCTGGAAACTGCAATCTTTACCTTTTTTTTTTACAGTTGGTTCACCCTTCAAGAGTGTAATTAATCTTTCATGGTAATTCAAGAATATATCATTCACATAATTTGCATACGCGATAAGTCTTTGAAGTGTTAAAATTTCAAACTATTAACACCCTGCCAAATGGTTGGCCGTCACTTCAAATAGGGGTGGACCCTGAGAGTTTAGAAATCCAATCGTACAATTTACCTGCGTAATAGGGATTAATTTGATGATAGACAATGACACATTTAGTTACATAAGATAATATATAATTAGAATTATCTATTTGGGATTAGTGCTTTAGTGGATATATCTCTCCTGTACAGAAAACTTTTTTTCGATGTAACTTGATCTTTTGCCGCAGCGGGCGAAATTTCTCAAGCAATTTTGAACAATGAGCATGAAGTTCCTCAAGCGTTTGGTATCGATATCTCTCTGTTAGCATTAGAAAGCTTCTTCCTGCAGAGCAATTGTGAGTGAAATGCCCCGTCACCACTGACAATATTTTGCTTAACTTGACGCCTTCACCGTCCGACAGGTGTCTGAAGAGGGAAAGAAAATATTTCAAAACTTCAAACATAATTAATAGGAAAAACTGTTTTTTCTATGAAATTAAAGAGCGGAGTTTAAACTTGAGACGAACAAAAACTATCACCCCTTAAATCTTGACAGGCAGTTTAAGTAAAGCAAAAAGGCAAATTATTATTTAGAAATTATGCTGATGGCATGCAGTGTTAATTTTGCCTTGCACTTTGCTGGTTTTTAGACTATCATTTTAATTTCAAAAACATGTGGAAAACCTTTCATTGCATTTTGAAAGTTGTCAGAAGAGCGGAAATTTGGGTTGCAAATGACCCTCAGACTACGTCGGCCATTGGACCATGCGTCAAGTGGAACGTGAAAATAGCCAAATAATTCAACAGAAAAGTGGTTGAGTAGCCATGAGGTTCGGAAGAAAATTGGAGTTGAATATCTGCTCCAGCGCGATTAATCTGTAATTCAGGGAAAAACAAGGGTATAAGGAATGAGAAAGCATTTCTTTTCTTGTTAACTAAAGTTTTTTTTTCGACCCCAGTTTCCAGAGAAAAAATGTTAGTTTTATCTAATTTCGTGATATATGTCAGCATAAAGAAATACGAAATTAAAAATTGAATGGTCAATCATATGTCTGATGATTTTTAACATTCTGTCCTTCTGGTTCCCACATACAATGAAGAGCATAACTCTAGTGTTTGCTTTAACGTTTTATTATTTTTTACAGGAGTTCAACCAATATGGCAGATCTATTGAAAGTGGGAAATGAAACTGGGCCCTCGACCAAAAAGGAGATATTAGGGCAAGAGAGTGGACGTCAATTATTAGGAACGGTTTGGCTGAAAACGGCGCGAGGTGTGTCATAGTTTTTAAAAGAATCCATAAGCGAGAGGGATATGCAACTGCTAGCGGTAGGTGCACAATAAACGGTTGCTCTGCCTCCTATTTTTGCAAAATTGGTAGAAGTCCCGTGTGAGACTTATAGAGTTCAAAATTATTTAGACGTCTATGTCAAATGAAAAGGTAAAACTGTCCACCCTAGAGGCGAAAATGCAAAAACTCTGTTAACTGGTGTTAATAGAATAGATAAGCAAAACGAACTTCAAATAGAGAGGGTTTACAAAACCTACGTAAAGGACAAAGCAGAAATACTTACAAATAATGAAGAAATCAGTCCACCCACAATAAAAGCATACACAAAAGCGTTGCATGAGGCCAATGTGAAAGCGCGGAAACAGTACGACATTTTCCAGTGGCTTTATATTCAATCAACCACCTACAGCGAAGCCCTCAAACCGGCAAAATCAGAAAACTTGGTTCAGCATCTTTCTGGCTATATTCAACAATTGTCCCGCCTCCCGTTTCGACTGCTATTACGCTGTGAAATACAACTAAGATTAGCGGCTTTGGAACTAAAAGAAAAAAAAATTTAGTTCTCAACTTTGACGCGACTGGAAGTGTAGTTCGGAAAATTCCAGATATAGGTAAGCACATTTTACTTTAAAGCCTTGTTTCGCCAGAACAAGGAGTAGGGAATCCACCGGTATCCTATTTCGACTGCCTATTAAGCGACCACGATTATGTAGAAATGAGTTATGTTCTGGGATTTTACCTTAAAAAACTGAGACAAGTTGCAAGAATCCAAATACAAGTCACTGTTACCGATTTCTCTTGGGCAATAATTTACGGCCTACTCCTTGCATGTAACCAAATGAGTGTGCGAGCTTATTTGGAGCACTGCTACAGAACTGTGACAAGAGAGGAAACACCATCCAGCTTCACATCAATCACCAGAATTATATTTTGTGGCACTCCCGTCGTGAAGTTCACAAGTGACTTCGTAAGAAGAACATATAACCAACGGGTTTTCAGCGAGTTTATCATATTCAGCACTGTCAGGACATTACAGCAGGAAAACATCAAAAGAATCAAGTATTGGTGGTGCAGACTCGCATAGATTCTACAAGAGGAGACCATAACGGGAAAACCGAAGCGGTACATTAGAGATATTCAGGAGTTGATAGGAGACAAAGAAGCCAAGTTGGAAACACCAAGTGATTTCTATGATCACAAAGATCTTCAGGAGAGAGAATCAAAGTTGGTCGATCTGGCTACTTTGCCCAAAGAAGATGGCAACAATCAGTTTAATAAATATATGTGGAACGACGACAGTAACGACTCAAATCATGACTACCAAGAAGAAAAATGTAACACTGATAAAAAAGAGAGGAATGAATTCAAAAGCGATTACGTTTTCAAGAGGGCTAAGCAACTTATCGTAGAACTTGTCCACTTTCTACAGCAGTTATGACAAACTCTAAGCCCAAAGAAAAATTAGAAAAAGATCGATTAACTAACTCTTCTGTTGAAAACTACTTCAAGATTTTGAAACACCAGGTCCTCAAAGTAGCACTGCGACCTATCCATGTCGCATTATTCGTTGATAAAGCATTTGTCAATGTGAAAGATATCTGCACCATTAGAATAAATATGTGCGATAAAAACCACGACGAGATGAAAAACATGGAAAACGAAATGAAGTGTAGGTCATTCCCTAGCATTTCCCTTAACAATTCAACGGTTTTGAACTCATCAGCTGAATCAACTGGAAGTGTTGAAAAAGTCCCTAGTCCGGATAAAACAGAAGAATCGTGGCACAAGAAAAGAAAAGTGTACATAAATAATTCCAAATTTTATTGGATGCCACCAGCCAAGAACATAAAAGTTGATGTAAAATATTTGATAAAAACAAATGAAAAAAATGGAGAAAAATTTTAAAGTTATAAGAACCCAAAAACTGAAATGGCAATCGATAGCAGTTTCATCATAAGTGAGCAAAAGCGATGCAATGCTTTTATGAAGGAATATAAAGTATTCAGTTGAGAAGCAGTACTAATCATAGGAAGAGTACCCGTCTGTGGTGGAATTGAGAGATTATGTATTAAGGACGCCGTAACAGTTTCCGAAAAAGCGAATCTACATAACGTTATAATAGACTGTACCATCACAATTAAGTTTCAAAAGCTAAAGTCTTAACGATGTGATTAGTCTCTACTCGTATTCTGGAGGTGACAAAGTATTAGACGGAAAAGAGACAAATTTAAAGCCTCTGCAAAAGAAAATTTGGATTTTCCCAATCGTACGCCACAATCACTGGAGGCTAGTAATAATTGATAGGAAGTCAAAAGATGTGGTTTTGTTTGATCCAACAACATGCTCAATGAAAGAAGAAAAGGCAGCTTTCGAGAAATGGATGAGAAGCAAGAGATTGCTTGGACAGGGAGAGGAGTTGAATGAGCTATGCTACAAATTTCACCCACAGCAAGACGGCCACAGTTGCGGTGTAATGTGTATCACCTTTTCTGAGTTTATA